>NW_024496858.1:660994-863494 GCF_017590055.1 Onychostruthus taczanowskii
CCCCCCGCGGGCGGGGCCGTTCCCGGAGCGCTCGGGGCCCGGGGTCCCCCCGCCGCCGCCACTCACCGCCGCGTCTGGGCAGCTCCCGCTCCGCCGCCGCCAAGCGCGGCCGCCGCGGCCGTAAAACCCGCGGCCAGTTCCTGTCGGCCCTTACGACACTTCCTCCCTTGGCGGCGGTGCCTGGCGACGGCGGGGCGGGGCCGGCGCCCTCAGACGGGACGCGGGGCGGGGAGCGGGGACAGGGACAGGGACCGGTCACAGAGTCACGGAACCAGCTGGGCTGGAAAAGCCCTCTGAGGTCCTTGAGCCCAGCCGATGGCCGAACACATCCAGTCTTTCACAGGCTCGGAGTGTCCTGAGCTGGCAGGGCCCGCAGGGAGCGTGGAGTCCCACGCCCGGCCCTGCACGGGACACGCCGACAATGCCGCCCTGTGCCTGAGAGCGTTCTGAATTCTGTCAAATCTGCCGCTGTGCCCATTCCCTGCTCAGCCTGTTCAGAGCCCAGCACTCTCTGGGGGAAGAACCTTTCCTGATATCCAAGCTAAACCTGTCGTGCCTCAGCTTCCTGCTGCTCCCTCGGCTGCTGTCACCCCGAGTGACCAGATCAGCCCCTGCCCTGCCTCTCCTGAGGGAGCTTTGGCTGCTCTGAGGTCCGAACTGTGCTCCAGCTGCACAGACCAAGTGTCCTCATGAGGCCCCTCAGACCCTTCCCCATCCCTGTGGCCTCCTCTGGATCCTGTGGAGCAGCTCATTGAGCCCAGCCGATGGCCAAACACATCCAGTCTTTCACAGGCTCGGAGTGTCCTGAGCTGGCAGGGCCCGCAGGGAGCGTGGAGTCCCACGCCCGGCCCTGCACGGGACACGCCGACAATGCCGCCCTGTGCCTGAGAGCGTTCTAAATTCTGTCAAATCTGCCGCTGTGCCCATTCCCTGCTCAGCCTGTTCAGAGCCCAGCACCCTCTGGGGGAAGAACCTTTCCTGATATCCAAGCTAAACCTGTCGTGCCTCAGCTTCCTGCTGCTCCCTCGGCTGCTGTCACCCCGAGTGACCAGATCAGCCCCTGCCCTGCCTCTCCTGAGGGAGCTTTGGCTGCTCTGAGGTCCGAACTGTGCTCCAGCTGCACAGACCAAGTGTCCTCATGAGGCCCCTCAGACCCTTCCCCATCCCTGTGGCCTCCTCTGGATCCTGTGGAGCAGCTCCCTGTCTTGCTTTCATCACCTCCGGGGATGGTGATTCCAGCACCGCCCTGGGCAGTCCATTCCAATGTCCCATCACCCTTCCCGTGAGGAAATTCTTCCTGACATCCAACCTGACCATCCCCTGGCACATCTTAGAATATGTCCCATGGTCCTGTCCCTGTTCCCGGGATCCCCCTGGCTGTCCCCTCCTGGCAGGAGCTGTGCAGAGCCACAGGGTCCCCCCTGAGCCTCCTTTTCTCCAGGCAAAGCTGAGCCCCCTCAGCTGCTCCTCATCCAACTTGAGCTCCAGACCCTTCCCCAGATCCATTCCCTTCCCTGGACTTGTTCCAGTCCCTAAATGTCAGCCTGGATGGAGGGCCCCAGGGCTGGCAGTGTGGCCTCAGCAGCGCCCAGCACAAGGGACAGTGGCTGTCTGCTCTGGGCTTTGTTTATCAGCCCAAGCCTGAGCAGGCACAGGCGCTGCCCACAAGGACGTTCCCAGCTGTGTTTAGTCTGGGGCCGGGGGCCAGGGGTGTTTTGGTGACACTCTGTTGCAGATCCAGAGCTCAGGAGTTGTTGCTTTTCTTTCCAAAAGCTGCATGTGGGATGTCATTCCTGCCTGGATAAGGCTTGGGCTGCGTTGTGTGGCTGGTAACAGTGGAAATTCAGCAAGGCTGAAAGACTCTCACGCCATCTCTGCTGCTCTTCTGCCTCACATAAATTCTTTTAAGAATTATACTGGATACCAGAGCAACAAACAAGTCCTTTAGATGTGAATATTATATTGATGTGCACACAAGGCCCCTCAAAATGCAGAGAAATTGTGGGGTTTTTTCTTTTTCTCATATGAAGCTTTTCAGGGCCCTCATAAGACTTGCTCATTTTCGTTTGCTACAGTTATTTTTCAAGGAGATGACAGGTCTGGGCTTAAAAGTAAAATCCAGGAACTGCTCTACGTGTCCTAACAGGACTCTTTAATTAGGAAGAATAAATAGTGTGGGGTTACAGCCTCCTGTTTATTAACTGCTTAATGCTGAAGTGGGAAAAGAGTAAAAGACCTTGTTGGAAATTGAGGGAATTAAAGGCTTTTATTCAAAGTAATTACTTATGGAAAGACTGAAATTTTGATAAAGAAATGGGTATCTGAATCCTTTTATATTTATTTTTTCTTTTCCAAGTCTCCTTTGCCCCATCCCTGGAAGTGTCCAAGGCCAGGTTGGATGGGGTTTGGAGCAGCCTGCTCTAGTGGAAGGCATCCCTGTCAATGGCAGGGGGCTTGGAACAAAAGGATTTTTAAGGTCTCTTCTAACCCAAATCATTTGGTGATTATTCTATGATTCAGAAAGGTTAATTCATATTATCTCTATCCATGTTGGCTTTGTGCTCTGCAGATCTGTTTTTAACCACTTCTCTCTGCTCCACAGAGGTGCTCACGTACAAAACTGTGCTCAAAGGCTTCCTTTTTATTTTTGTGTGTGTTTTAGCAGGCACCAGAGGACCCTTGTGGGCCCGATGGAATTGCTCTGGCACAAGTTCACTGGCCTGGGGTAGTTTAAACAGAAAGAACAAACAAATGTCAGTGCAGGACTGGCCCAAATTCTGCTCTCACTTGCCATGTAGCTGCTATGGGAGAGTCAGAGCCATGTGTCAGGGTGATGTCTGTGTGAAGAAGACAATCCAGGCCAGGAAACATCATTAGAGAGGGTGAAGATGATCTAAATGATCATGAAAGCCTGGTCTGCTGGAAGGTGTTCCTGTCCCTGGCAGGGGGGTTGGAATGGGAAGATCTTTAGGGCCCCTTCCAACCCAAACCATTCCACAGTTCTATGATTTTCTTGCAACTGCTGAGATATGCTCAGTCTAAGTTCCTGCTATGCTTAAGGTTGTCTTAATTCTCCTCTCTGTTATGAAAACAGCTGCTTTGAAAATGCATGTTCTCAACCAGAAGCCACACCTTTTTATTTTTCCCCTTAATTTTAGGTACATTTTGCTACTTAGTTTTCCTCTCACTGCTTTCTGAACATCACTCAGCCCTGAGCACACTGCCCATCACAAACCACATGCTCTGAGGCAGGGATGGGGCTCAGACACAGACCTTGCTGTTTGTCGTTCTTTGTTCAGTAACTCTGTGACCTTGGAGGTGTCCATGGTTAATTTGTTAAGAAAACAGCAACTTAGCAAACTTTGGAAACTTAGTTCCAGTATCTGTGAAAAGAAAGGGAGCTGCTGGTGGCCTTCCTCTTCAGTGCTTAAGGCAAGTACCTACATTGGATTTAATTTCACAGTTGCTCTCAAAGTATTATTATGATAGAAAATTATACATCTAAACTTGCCTTTGTTCCTTGTGGTAACAAAGTGGCATCCCAGCTGCACCAGAAATAAGGATGTTGGGGGCAAAATAATGACCTGTGCTTAGTCTGGGCAATAAAATATAGGAGCAGGTCAGTGCTTAATAAAGAAGTTGTTGGGTTTTTTTCTCAAAGAAGGGGAAGTAGTTTGACATGAGTGTGTAACATGGAAATAGAACTGAAAAGTTCTCTGTTGTTCTTCACTTATTAACAAACATTCTTTTAAAAAGTTACTCCTAATGGTGACTGCATTACTTGAGCTCTGAGCACACCAGCAAAGCAGTAATTAAGTGTATTTTTCCTTTCCACCTGTCCAAATCAAAAATAAATTATATATTTTGGAATCTGCTTTTTCACATGGGCAAGTAAAATTTTTTGTGGGACTTGTCAGTGCTATGGCCCTGAGGGTATCCCCCTTCCTGGGGTTTGCCCATTTGGGGTCAAGGTCAGCTTTGAGATTGATGCCTTGTGAAGGCTGACCTAGAACAGAGACTGGTCAGGGTTAAAGAATAAAGCAGGGATTTATTCAAAGGATCTCCTCCATGGATCCACCCTGGGCAGCACAAGAGCCCAGCCAGGGCTGCACCCAAGATGAACCCAAATGGTCCCAAAATGGATGACAGCTCACGGGGTCTCTCACTTTTATCAGTTCTGCTCCATGTGCACATTGCAGTTCATTGTCCAGTTCCAGCTCCAGCCCATCAAGTCCCATCCTTGTTTTTCTCTCTCCAGCCCACGTTGTTTATGCTCTTGGGCTGAGATTTGGTTCATTTGTCCTTGGTCCCCAGCTGGAGCAGGAATTGTTTTGTCTCCCTGCTCTGTGCAGAGAGCTCACCATTCCCTGATGTGAAGCTCAGAACTCCACACTAGAGCAGCTCAGAATCTGAAAAATAGAAAAGCTAAAACCTGGGGCATCAAGATAGGTCCAGCATGGCCATTCCTGCTTCACCCTGTGCTCCCCATGGACTTTTTGGGCCATCTGGGCTCTCAGCTGAGCCTGGTCACTGTCACCAAGGTGTCTCTGCTTGCTTTGCTCAGCTGTGTTGGGCTGTGCCTGTGACAGCCAGGCCACCTTGGTGTCCTCACCTGCTCCACCCCTCCCACCTCGCTGCCACGCTCAGTCCCCAGCTTCCCTTCCCTTCTGGAGCAGTGTCCAACTCTGCCATTTCCTGAGAGTGAGCCCACACCTCGCCATGGTGAGCAGGAATCCTGCACTGCACTGATTCCCTTTTTTTTTTTTTTTTTTTTTTGTGATGCTTTCAAAATTTAGAGACAGGCACTGTGTGGGCAAAGATGCTGTCATTCCACTGAAGCAGCCTGGCTCTGATCCTCTGCAGCTCCAATAAATACAAGAGAATAGCAAAGATGTACCTGCAGATCTGAAATTTCTGCACTGAATTCTGCATTTGGAAAGGAAATGCAACGTGTGCTGGCAGAGGTGGGAATACCAGACCTGTCCAAGTTTCTGAAGCAGCAAATAGAGAATTTAAAATATAAAAAATTAGAATTTTTTATCATTTAAAATTATAACATTTAATTTATTCTAAATTCTAAGAATTTAGAATATAAAAAACAACACAGGGTTATAGGCACAGGGAATGAGGAAATCAGGAAAACCAAAATGTGTGTGTATACTTCAAATAGTGTTGTTCAGTTCCCACTGAGGAAAGTGGCTGTTTGAGGGCAGGGCTGGTGCTCAGGGAGGGAATCTGCCATGTAAAAGAGGTTAATGGGGAAAGGCTGCGGTTTGGGAAGTGTTGTAACGAGAGAAATCACAAGAGGGGAGTGTTGTACAGCACTCCAGCATCTGCAATTCCCACAGCACTGACCCCGTTGCCATAATCCAAGTTTGTTTTACCAGAGGAAGACACAAAAGTCACCGCCTGCATCTCTTTTGACAGCAGTAACATTTTTTTCCGTGTGAGACAAGGATTTGTCATGTCAAGATCAATAAGCAGGAGAATTGCCATCTCCACCTCTGTAGCTGTGTTGAAACCAAGTGTGAAACGACAGTGAGAGAGGTTTGACAGGTTAAAAAAAAAAGGAATGCAAACCAGAGATGTCTGAAGGATGAGTCAATCATGACAATATTTATTTCATTTCTTGGTCTTACCTCTTTTTTCACCCTGTAAGTGAAATCATGAGAGTCTTTGATCACTGACTGGGAGCTGGCTGCTTTTTCCCTGTCTACTGTCAGTGGCAGAAAGAAATCATGACTCAGCAGGAGGAAAAGGTGTGTCCATAACCTCATTCTCCTTCTGATAAGGTGCTCTTAAGCTTTTCAGGAAGTTTCCTTCTGTCTGTTACCCTGCCAAGACTACTTTTACTTCTCCCTGTCTCCTGAGGACACAGTGCCCTTCAATAGTACTGGAAAAAACAATGCAAAGAGCAGAGAAAATGTCTTTCTGTTGAACCCAGGTTTGATGTGTGCTTAGAAACCCAGTGAAAATGCACTTAAGAGCAGAGATGCTGCTTCAGAGATGGTTTCATGGAAGAGAATTGACTCCACTGTGCCTGGTATCTGGCCTGGAAAGCTGATAGAGAATGATTAATTTCAAACGATGCACTGCACTGTGGATAGCTGGAGACAGCTCTCCTCTTCCCAAACCTTAATTGAGAAGGGGAAAGAAGGAAGAGTCTGGGGGAAGGTGCAAGTGTGACTTCCAGGAAAGCTCAATGTATGGCTGCAAAGCTGATGCTGGCAGCTGATCCCAGCTGGACCCAGCTGCACTGGGAGCAGCCCTGGCACAGCAGGGATGGTGCTGTGAGAATTGGGCATGTCTGCCTTTCTCATCCATCATTGTTCCCTGCTCCCAGCGTTGCACAAGGAGGGATTTGCACTTGGGCAAGCCAATATGTTGATCTCCTTGCGTGAACTGCTCACCCACACACTGTGACCCACCCCACTTCATGGTGTGAAAGGAGCAGAGTGGCAGGAAATTCAGGCCTTCTTTCTTGTAGTAACAGCCAGCAACAGTGTCAGGCTCAGTCTGATCACTTGGCTGGCTTTGCTTTATAGCTGTCAAGGAGAACAGTTACAGCATATTAAAAAATCATGTGATGCTGTAAGTGAGCTTGCTGAAAGCTGTACAATAGAGACAGACCCAAACTGTACTGTTTTGGAAAAAAAAAAAGCAAGCCAAACCCAAACCCCCATAATAATCTGCCTAAAGCTGATTAAAATACCATGTAGCAATTTAGGTCATTAAACTATGATCATCTTTTTAGAATGTCCTCTGCTAGTTCCTGATTTGCTGATACATTCTCTAAGGAATGAAATATTTGATGAGTAAGTACCTTAAAAAACTGAAGGTGAGGATGGAAATTTAGTAAAAAAGGGGAAGGTTGAAAGGAGTTAGAGAATTATGGACACATCAGTTTACCTTCAATTTCCTGAGAAATCCTGGAGCAAACAATCAAACAATTTGTAAGCATGTAAGAGAAGACAAGGAGATTAGAGACAGTCAACATGTATTTGTCAAGAACAAATCATGTCAAATCAACCTCATTTCCTTCCATGGCACAGTACCAGGCTTTGGGACAGAGGGGAAAATATTCAGGTTGTGAGTCTTGACATTGGTTAGACTTTTGTTGGAAAACACATAAACAAGACAAGGAAATATTGTAAATACGGAGTTACAAAGAGCTGAGTGCAAAGTGTTTCAGAGATTCACCAGGAAAGTGTAAGAGATGTGTACTGTCCAGGAGAATTCTGAAAAATGTGACCTGTTTGAACAGTGAAGTCCTGTAATAAGCCCCTAGAGAGGTAAGTTATCATGGAAAGCTCTCAAGAACAAAAATCACTCAGCAGATTTTGCCCTGTTACACAGGAACAGAGTAGAGAAGGTTCTTGAGGTCTTTTTGTACTCTGCTTCTAGTAAAACTCCAGCCATAAAATAATCTTTGATTGTCTGAAGTGGATTTTGCACCACAGAATCACGTGTGCAACAGGAAGCTCAGGCCATATCACTCACATTAATGTCACTGAAAACAGAATTAGCAAAGCATTTTGTGACTGCCAATCCAATTTAGTAAAAGTTACGTTACCTGAGTATTAATCAGTGTTCCGGTGTAAAGTGGTGTACCAAATTGTTACTTTCTTCTCTTATATGACAAATTCCCCTTTCAACAGCATTCCCTCAGGAAGCAGAGGGAAAATAACTGGCCTAGGAAGTGAAACTCCTGCACCAGTGCTGGGCCTGTCACTCTCCCTTCACCATGGCATAGATATTTGAGATAACCAGAAACAGAAACTCCAAAGTGCCGCAGGGAATTAGGCAACTTAAAATGCCATCCTTGCTAAAATTTATCACTGTGCATGTATAAACCCATTTTTATGCACTTAAGGCCAGTACATCCACTCCTGGTGTTTTACTTGGGACTGTTCATGACCTTAAACTTAGATGTGGGTTTAAGTGTATTGCTGGCTGGAATCTCATAGTTTTGCCTGGATTTTTTATTCTCCCATTCACACTGAATCAATTCCTGATGCCACTGAACAATAACTCAGCTCTGGTTTCCCCAGGGGAGGAATCCAGCTCACAGTGACTATTCTACACTGAGGCTCAGCTGGCTCATGCGGGGCCAGGGACAGGCAGAGGTATTTTGTTTTTGGGGAGGAAACCCAAGTTTTCACACTCCCTTCTGAGGCAGAGAAGAGCTGCCTGCAGTGCTCAGAATAGTTCAAGGGAATTTTTTTAATACTTTCAAAAATATCCTCCAAGTGAGCCTTGGCAGTGTCTTCTGCACCACCTGCTAGTGATACTCTGGAAATCAGGAGTGGCTGAAGGAGGATGGTTGGAATAAAAGTTCCCTGGGAATGTCACCTTTGCACTTTTGGTGCTCAGCAAAGCCAAAGAAAAATAACGAGGCACTTTTTGCTCCGAGTGCTTTTACTCTGTTCTTTCTCTCAAAAGTCTGACTGGGGAGGCTTTAACCACAAAGCTTCAGGACAGAGGATGTTTTGTTGGTCCTTGGTTCCTGGATGATCTCTGGATGCTGGTTTTGCTCTGTGCATGCACAGAGTGACCACCTAGCACAGGCAGTGCAATGCTTCTGCCCAAAACATCAGAGGTCTGAACATGAGGCTGGTGAGGGCAAAGGGCAGCTGGGGAGCTGGGAAGCTGAACTTTGTGTGTTTTGTTGGCTCAGAGGGCAGGAGGTGGGGCTGAGGGCATGCTTGGATGGACAGCAGCTGTTGGATATTGGTCACACTGGGCACAAGTTGTCAGACCCTTCATCAAGAACAAGGTTTACAGATGTCCCATGCAAACCTCAAAACCCAAAGGAGTAATAAGTGTGAGTGGAAAAGAAGAAATGGTCAGAAGCCGGCCTAATTAAACAGTTAGAGAACTCAAACCTCTCCTGCAATTACAAATGGGAGTGCAGGTTTGGATCCATTGTTCGGTGTGGGCATCATTTCCACACTTTCACATGGTGATACCCAGTGTAAGTACTGACAATCAGTGATGGCACAAGGTGAGCTTTTCTCATTCCTGTGAACCACAGAGTGGCCTGGGTTGGAAGGGACCTTAAAGCCCATCCAGTTCCAACCCCCAGCCATGGGCAGGGACACCTTCCACTATCCCAGGTTGTTCCAGGCCCCATCTAGCCTGGCCTGGAACACTGCCAGGGATCCAGGGGCAGCCACAACTTCTCTGGACACCCTGTGCCAGGGCCTCACCACCCTCACAGCCAAGAATTTTTTCCTAATATCCAATCTAATCCTACTCTCTGCCAATGTGAGCCCTGCTTACACTACATGAGAACAGTCAGACTGGTTAGGCCATGGATTGACCATTATTTGGCCCAGAGATGTATGATTTTGCAGTGACATCAGGAATTGCAATTTCCTGATCCATGAAGGGTGTCCAAGTGGCTGCATCGGGACTGGCTGAGCACTTCAGCACTATGGATGAGTGTTGGATGCTGCAGACACTGGCCCCAGCACACAGAACTCCCAAATCCTGTGTCTGCAGGCTGACAGCCCAGCTGAGCTCACTCCACCCCCTGCACTGAAGGATCCTTGATTATTGCCTAATTTGAGCCTGGGGACTCAGCCATAACGAGTGGGTGATTGCATGAATCATGCCTCACTTTCTCTTCCCCAACACAGCAATTCACCCACATTTGTTCATTACTCAGACTTGTTTGCCAAATAATTTATGCACATAATTTCGGGGTCGGTAATTCATTCACATGCAGCCTGGGTGAGTGTTTAGCAATTGAAATGAGAAAGTCAAGATGTTTTGTTTGGGCTCACAAGTTTTTGTTTCTTGATTAAACTCTCAAAACTGTGTTGTAGGGGTGACTGCTCGTGTCAGTGAATTCAGAATGTAATTTTTGCATTTACCCTCTAATACACATACATTCATGGTGTCTTCACTTGCTAGTAAACACGTTGATTGCAAAGGCTGTGAAAGGAGAACACCAAAGGAGCCTAAATTAAGCTAATAATTTAAAACAATGAAACATATGGAAGACTAACCTGTTGTGTGATCTTTTAATTCTGTGCAAAAGAAAAAAAGGCTACACTGAAATCTGGCCAAAAAGTAAAGTGATAAAATGAGTACTGGATGCTTTCCAGCATCCTCTGAAATGTTCAGGGTAGAAAATGTCAAACTGCTTGAATTTGAATCTTTTAAAGAGAAAAAAAATAAGCATCAGAAGTGTAACCAAGAAATCTCCTGGATGTGGTGATACTTAGCAGAGGAATGGAAAATGGTAAATGTGGCACCAGATTTTAACACTGTTGTGTCATGATGGAAATCCATAACTCATAAATCCTTCTTGGGTACCCCAGTTCTGGTTCCTTTATGGATGTGGAGGGTGTATATGTACATATATACATAGAGGGGGGTAGCAAAAGTCTGCAGATAAAGTGGAATTGGGAATGACAACTGTTTACGTGTGTTCAAGAGAACCAGAGGGAAGCAGCAGCTGAGGGTGTCCAACTATTTGCAAGTACTTGGCTCAAGAAGTTCCCAAGAGGAAAATTATTGGAGTCTGAGAGAGTATCAGAGGAAACATCACTTCATGCTCATCCTGCTCCTGTACTTTTCCTAGATGTTCACTTTGGCCTGTGCTGGAGGCAAGACAAAAAGCGAGTGTGGCTTGGGTGAGTCTGGATCAGTGTGGTTGTGGGGCTGGGAGAGGCAGGAGGTGCCCTGGAAACCACAGCCTGGCAGCTCTTCTTTCTGTAGAGGCAAACTGGCAGGGATTCCCTGGGATACTTGGATATACTGCAGACTCTGGAAGATCAGTCACTGCAGAAAGATTTTCAGCAGTTTTATTGCAATCATTATTAAAAGAAATTGCTTTATTGTGGTGTAAGATGAAAGCCCTGTCAAGGATTTCTAATTGTTTAAAGAAAGGAGAGAAAATACAGAAACAATGGTCATTTTTCACTGCAGAGGGGTTATCAAGCAGGATCCCCTAAAGGTCTCGATAAACTCTTCAGGAACTGACCAGAAAAGAAGGGGATTTCTGAAGTACCACAGCTTGCTGGGATCACAACATTACGTGGGATGGTTTAACCTAAAGATTTGAGTCGAGGGAAGAGAATGGATCCCCACTCCTGGTGACTGTAGGGTAAACTCCAGGGAAATTCTGTCTTGGTAAGTTCCAATTAATAAACATGGTAAAGAGTAATTAACCATATATATGTAATCATAGACTCTGGTGGGTATTACCTGCTCAGGAAAGAAATCTGGGTGGGAGTATTGATAATTCCATGGAGACAAGAATCTCATTCCTGCAAAATGCAAGAAGATAAATAAACCACTAGGCAGAGAAGGAGAAATCTATGTCCTAATAATTTATTTATTTTTTTAAAAAATACCATCTGAATTACTAATAGACTTTAAGTAGCCAGGTAGCTTCCAAAATGTTCTCTGCTCTAATATTCTCACAGCATGAACATTCACATGCTCCAATCTCCCATGTATTTGTGCAAGAAAATGTGATATCAAGAGCAGTGAGCAGTGAGGTAGGTCTGGTCACTGGTCATGTTTTGGAGCAGTCAGCAGTGACCAGGAGGTTCCTTGGCCTTCAGATGAGCAATATGTCAGCTGTGAGCCCTTTTGGAACCAAGTGTTTGTCTTGGCTGTCCTGTTTTTCCTGGATGCTGTGTGGAGCCATGGCCGTGTCCAAGCTGGTGCAGATGGCAGCTGCTGGCAGAGTTAGGTCTTCATTCACAAATGGAAGGTGACAGGAGCTGCTGCCAGCCCCAACCCAGCTTCCCCATCACCTTGCTGGGAGGGAGATCAGCTTCACACCAAGCCCAAGACTTGGCAGCTCGGCTTGATTCCTTCAGTGGCTCCCAAACAGCTCCACCCAAATTCCCAGGGACGTGGGAGCGCTCAGCTCCAAACCAGACCTGGGCTCTATAGGATTCAAACCATCCCCCATCCAAGGGAGGAATGATGCATCTGACTCCATTTATACAGAAGGCTGATTAATTACTTTATTATACTATATTATTCTATACTATTTTACACTGCATCTAAACTGAAAAACTGCACAAGCACTCAACTCCACTGAACAAATTCTCGTGACTGTCTGCTGACCGACAGTGCTTGGCCCTGACAGGCCAAGGAAACAAAACCCCATCACTTTGGGTAAACAATCTCCATATTGCATTCTGCTTTGGCACAAACACAGGAGCAGCAAATGAGATAAGAATTGCTTCTTCTTTCTCTGAGGTTCCTCGCTGTGATTCCCAGAAAATATCTGTCTTGATTTGGAAAGCCAGGTGCCTGCTAGGAAAGGCAGAAGCCTCCCCTGAAATGGAAAATGTAAAAACCCCCTGCCTCTGAATTGCCATCAATTTTAAATTAAGGGCTCTCAGACAAAAAAAAATATGAGAGCAGGAACAACAGTTCTTTACTAGGGAAGAAAATAAAAAAAAAAAGTCCTTGGGAAATTGTGCCTTGCTTTTCTCTGTGAAGAGAAATGCGGCTCCTCGGTTCCTCGCTGGGAGCCCTCCAGATGGAGTGGATGCTGTGGGAATTCCCAGCCCTGTGGAGGTCAGCAGTCACTGATATTGGTCTGGATGTGAATTTAAAGGTTCAGAGCTTTGCTCCCAAGCCCCTGCACACAAACCCCTCAGTGTTGGGCCTTGCAGCTGGTGCTGGCTGCAGAAGGCTGCCCATCTGTGCCGAGGGAGAAGCCATCAGCACTGACTCACTGCTCCACCACCTCCTACTTTTGGCAGAAACCGGCACAAGCAGACTCAGAGCACCCTGGCAGAGCAGAGCACTTGCAGTGAGGGATAGGGGTTGGTGCTGAAGGGATGTGACACCATACCACGCTCAGAGCAGTCATTCCCAGGTAGCTAAGTGGTGTCCATGGTCCTGCATGGACTCATGGAATCACTGAGTGGGCTCAGGGACTCACTGGATGGACTCACTGCACCCTCAGTGAGCTGATCTGCTGGGGGGCAGGAGGGTTCTGAGAGGGATCTGCACGGGCTGGATCCATGGGCCAAGACCAACAGTGTGAGGTTCAACAAGGCCAGGGGCTGGGTCCTGCACTTGGGTCACAACATCTCCATTGAGTGCTCCAGGCTGGGGCAGAATGGCTGGAAAGCTGCCCAGCAGGAAAGGACCTGGGGCTGCTGGCACATGAGTCCAGATGTGCCCAGGTGGGCAAGAGGCCAACGGCACCTGGCTTGAATTGGGAATAGTGTGGCCACAGGACCAGGGCAGTGACTGCCCCCCTGTGCTGGGCACTGCTGAGGCCACACCTTGAGTGCCACGTCTGGGCCCCTCAGGACAAGAAGGGCATTGAGGGGCTGGAGCGTGTCCAGGGCAGGGAATGGAGCTGGGGAAAGGGCTGGAGCACCAGGAGCAGCTGAGGGAGCTGGGAAAGGGGCTCAGCCTGGAGAAAAGGAGGCTCCAGGGGATCTTCTTGCTCTGCACAACTCCCTGACAGGAGGGGACAACTAAGGGGGATCAGGCTCTCCCAGGGAACAAAGAATAGGAAAAGAGGAAACGGCCTCAAACTGCATCAGAGGAGGTCCAGGTCAAACATCAGGAGGAATTTCTTCACAGAAGGGTTGCCAAGCATTGGAATGGGCTGCCCAGGGAAGTGATGGAGTCCCCAGCCCTGGAGGTGTTCAAGAAATGACAGGATGTGGCACTCAGGGCTCAAAGTGGTGATCAGTCAAAGGCTGGACTCAATGATCTTGTAGGTCTTTTCCAACTTTAATGATTGTGTGGTTCTGTTACAGCAGGTCTCAGACAACAGGAGTGAATTTTTAGATTAGTTTGGCTGGCCAAACACAATATCTACAGGCAGCAACCCCTAGAGCTGGAATAAACACTCTTGGCTCCCCTTACATGTACTGAAAGACACTTTTTAATCCTGAGGTCTGTGTTCATCCTACAGTCACTGGGTGAAGTTTGGATGGTCTTGCCCTAGAAATGCATATTCATAATAAAGAACCTGAGTAACCCGATCATGGAAATATAAAATCATTAAAGCTGAAAAAGACTTAAAGCTGAAAAAGACCTCTAAGGTCATCAAGTCCAACAATTAGTGCGGCACTGCCACCTTGGAATCACTGAAGTTAGGACACCTCTTAAAGATCTGGGAGAAGAACCTCAACTTGCAGGTGCAGGGAGCCATGTCTGGAGTTCTCAGCTTTAAGGAGCCTGAAAACAAAAACATCCTTGAGGCAGAAAATGCCTACCCAGACATGCAACAAAAGACTGCTGTTGGAACCCTGGATGCTGAGAATTTTAAACTTTCTGTGCTGAAGGGCACAGACCCACAAGAAAATACTGTATTTGACCTGAGGCTGTGGAGAAGGCTTCCAAATTTGATTGATAGCACTGGGATTGCAGGCGTGTAGTTTGATTAGAAGTGTGTGATATCACAGGGTGGAAAACTTAAGAGTTAAAGGTTTTAGAATATAGTAATATATATAAAGCAAGATGGAGGTTTTAGGGTGGAGACTCGTTGTTCTTCTTCACCTTCTTCCTTCTTCTCCATGGGTTTGGGTGGTGTTTTGTAACTGGACAGAAAAGTCTGCATTGCGGACTTGGAGGGATTAGTTACTGGGTTAAAAATGAAAATAATTTAGGTATAATTTCTTCATTGGATAGTTTAGCCTTAAAAGACCTTGTAAAGAAAGATAGTTAGCCATTTTGTAGCTTGTTAGTGAAATACTGCAGAACTCAGCGCTTGTGAGACTGTAACATAGATAAGAAATAATAAACACCTGAGCACAAAATATTGTCCTGAGGTCTTCAATCCTGACCTTGACAGAGGCAGAAAAAGCATCTGAGAACCGTCAGACTGCCTGCTCCAAAATCCTAACCTTTCCCTCCAGCCAGGAGTCGTGGCTGGTCCCTAAAGAGAGGGGGATCCCGTGCGGGTAGGAGGGCAGAGCCAGAACCCTTCTCTTGCAGAGAGGAGTTTTTAGCATCATCACGGCTGATTTTCCCAAAGCTGTGCTGCAGGCACACTCTTGTGGCTGCTCAGGGCCAGTGCACGCTGCTCTGTGCCCGCAGGAGCCCGGGGCACTTGGCGGCTCCTCCTGCCCCCCGAGAGGGCTCCGGCTCCTTCCTTGCAGCCACGATGACCCAGGATCCTGTGGCAGCCCCCAGGGATGCTGTGAGAGCATCCTGAGTGCTTTCATCCAGCTCTGGCTCAGAGCAGGGTGTGTGCCCTGAGGCAGTGAATAATTGAGCACTGCGGATATTAACGCTGTGCCTCGGGAATGAGCCTGGTTCTGGGAAAAGGGACAGCCAGCTGCTGGGCTGGGAGTGGGGTTTGGGGTCCCTAATCCATTGAGAATTACAGGATTCGTGTCACCACACACAGGCATCCTGTATGACTTTATTTATCCTGGGAATGCCTCCTCATCCTGCCCAAGTGAGCAGCTTTGGATGTTCTCCATCCTCCATCTCCACCCTCTGCTGCGGGTGCTGGATCTCCTCTGCCTCTGCTCTTTGGGGTTTTGCTGGAGGAGCAGCAAAACCTTTCCTTGCTGGCAGCCTAGGTGAAAGCTCACCAGCCCTGCTTGTACTGAGTGAGGAAAAAGCTGTTGGCAACTGGCTGTGAAAATCACAAGTGGTGCTGAAAGTGGATTTTTTTCCCTTTCCCTTCCCTTTTTTTTTTTTTTTTTTTTTTTTTTTTTTTTGTTTTTTTTTTTCTCTCAGGAGTGAAAATCACAAGTGGTGCTGAAAGTGGATTTCTTTTCCCTTTCCCTTCCTTTTTTTTTTTTTTTTTTAGTTTTTCCTTTGCTCTCAGGACATGAAGATCCCATCCAGGAGGCTCCACTGTGCATTGTCTGAGGTCCTGGGGTCCAACAGAGACACAGCATCTGTGACCCCACTGAGTTCTTTGTAGTCTGAGCAAAACCTTCCTATTTTTGGGAGTGCCCCCCACCTTCTCACCTGCTTGAAGCATATCCCTGCCCTCTGGAAAACACAGAGGCTGTGGCCCTGCTGTACCAGCACCACAGGCTGTGCTGCTCATCCATACCCTCTGCTTCCCAAAAATCATCTTGGTGTAGCTCTGATGTGTGGCTTTCAGAGCAGTCTGTGTGAGGACAGGGATCCCTGAGACACCCCTGAGAAAAGCTGTCTCATGCTGCCAATCTGAGCTACATATGTACATGAAAAGAGAGGAATGGATGGGAAATCACTGGGATTGAAGTGGAATTACAAATGCCAGCATCAGTGGTCTGCTTTGGATGCATTCAAACACAGCAGGTTGTTCTCTGAGAGACCCTGGGGTTGTTCCTGTGTATTGATCACCTTGTTCCTATTCTGCTCTAACACTGCAGGGATCATTTGAGAAAGTTGCATTTAAAAACCATTCCCAAAACTGAGCTACCCAAGTCCAGGCCTGGTCTGTTTGGTGGGGCTGTAGGACAGGGAGGTGGTTTGAACAAACACTGGGGCAGTGCCTTGTGATGAGACTCAGAAAATCCTAGAGACCCTGGATCTTTGAATTCCAGAACCCCAGAATGGTTTGGGTTGGAAAGGGCCCTTAAAGTCCATAAAGTTCTCAAGCTGGGGCCCTCAGACCTGAACCCAGTACTGCAGGTAGGTTTCTAAATATTAATTTTTTTTTATTTTCTTGTGATGGGAAACATGGCATATTTGCATTTTTGAGCCTGAATAGTTTTAATTCAGTTTTTTATTGTACAAGCTCAAGAGGAACATTTACTTTGTTTTCACTGATTAGTTATACAATTATTCCTTTCAGATACCACATGAACCATGAACCATAATATTGTATTCTTTGCTAATACATTTTGGCTGAGGTATTTACATGAAAACACAATACATAGATGTAATGAATTTTTCAAATGAACACATCGGTAATATAAAGTAATCTTTTCTTTTTTTTCCTGTACACCAAAAATTCATTAAACTTTTCTCAATTAGCACACTGACTTTTCTAAATAAGCTGCTGATTGAGCACGAGCCATGAGCTGGATTTGATAACATTGGATGGTGCCTGTCACCAGGGAGGGAGAGATTATCTCTGCCAGCCCAGGGCAGGCATCTTCTGCTGGATCTGACACCTCTTGGAGGGGGTACCCCTTCCAGCTGCTCACCAGTGAGGAGTCAGGGCTTGCTAATGCCTAAATGAGAATAATCTTCTGTCCAGGAGGTGAAATGAAGTCCTGGGCTGAGTCCAACCTTCAGGCCTGTATCAGCATCCGTGCTGTGGCCGGGCAGCTCAGGGAGAGGAGGAAACTGGGAATGAGGGAGAACAAAACCTGGTTAATTTTTAGCTGGATGAAGGCACAGATGTGGCTGCTCATGTTCCTGCAGAGCTGCAAGTGTGGTGGAAGTGTTCAAAGCCAGGTTGGACAGGGCTCAGGGCACCCTGGCCTATGGAAGGTGTCCCTGTCCATGGCAGGGGCTGGAACTGGATGAGCTTTAAGGTCCCTTCCAACCCAAACCATTTTGGGACTCTCTGATTATGTTCAATGATGACAGAAACTGTTACAGCCTGGAGAAGTAAAGTCATCTTCCTTGTGAAGTCAGCACTGTACTCCTTCATTTATTTTTAATTTTATTAGTCTTCTTTTTATTTTCCATAGAATCCAGAGGCAGTAATTCTTTTTGTGGAGTCCTTTAAATATTCTCTGCAGAAACCAGGGACTGATGCTGAAATCTTGGTCTCACTGAAGTTAGTGGGGAGCCTGCTCCTGGCTTTGTTGGGGGGATTTGGCTCTGGCCGAGTCTTTTTGTGTGAAGTGGAATAAATCCATCAGGAGTGGAGTGTCTCAGCACAATGAACACCTCCCAGTGCCTTTCACATAGATCACACTGTTATATCATGTGCCTGACCTACTTTGCTTTAATAAGCTCATCTGTGTGCAGGGCAAGATAAGCAAAACCACTCTTCTGACACAAAAATCCATCCTGTCTATCAACACGTGTGTGCTGCTCTGGGCAGGGGCTGATCCTGGGCTGATTGGGGCTGGTTTTCCCCTCTCATGGAAGTAAAACTTCCACTGGCATCCAGTGAGGCTTAGACTGGGAGGCCCTGGAAAAGTCGCCCAGGAAAGCTGTGGTTACTCCATCCCTGGAAGTGCCCAAGGCCAGGCTGCATGGGGTTTGGAGCAACCTGGGATGGTGGAAGGTGTCCCTGCCCATGGCAGGGGGCTGGAACTGGATGAGCTTTAAGGTTCCTTCCCACCAAAACCATTCTGGGATTCTGTGACTTGATCCCAGGGCTGGGAAGGACAAGCAGTCAGCCTCAGGGCCTGGACATGGACAAAGAGCAAGGAGTGGGATCAATGGTGGGATTCCAAAATTGTGTCAGGTTGTTCCACGTGTTGGGATATGCAGGACTCAAGAGGGTTTGTGTCCATCTCCTCTGGATAAACCATGAGTGCTTCTCTTTGAACATTTTGTTTTCCCAGGGCCACCATGGGGCCTCCCAGGGTGCTGCTCCCATGGGACAATCCAGGCTCTTGCTCCTGCAGAGCATCTTCATGCTCAGGTTTCCCACCAGGCTGAGCATGGGCAGCCCCATCCGCAGCATCTCTGCCTCTGGATGGGCAGGATCAGAGAAACACAGAATATCCTGGATTGGGAGGGAACCACAAGGAGCATCAAGTCCAACTCCTAGCCCTGCAGAGGCCCAAGAATCCCACCCTGTGCTTGAGAGCATTGTCCAAATCCTCCTTGAGCTCTGGCTGACTTGGTGCCTGGAGCACTTCCCTGGAGAGCCTGGATCTCAAGATCGATGTTCCCTTGGAAAATCCCAGATTTTCCTGGGAAAGCTTCCCCCACCAGCTGTGCTGGCTATGTCAGGGTGGGTGTTATGGCTCTCACTGTCGGAGGCACCCCTGAGAACCCCTCTGAGTTCAAAGCATTTCAGCAGAGCACAAAAGCTGGTGTGGCTCCCAAAACAGCTCCTGCACACGACGTGGCAAATGACAAGGCTCATTACCTGGGTCACATTCTGCGGCCTAGCTGGAAAATTCCTTTGTGAGGAAAAATCCTGCCTGCTATGGAATGCCCTAAACCTGGTTTTCCTGGGCTGGGAAGAGGTGGGAGCACAGACAGACCTGGCTGAGCAGCAGGGAGGTGAGCAGGAGCCTTGTCCTCCTGTGATGAGCACAGAACCAGGACGCATCTTGTGGTGCCCTCCCTCTTTTCCTCTTTTTTTTTTTTTTATTTTTTTAGATTTTTTTTTTTTTTTTTCCTTTTTTTTTTTTTTTTTCCTTTTTTTTTTTTTTTTTGCTTTGCTAGTGGATTTGGGTCAGTATTTTTATCTTTGATTCCCTCTTTATTTTTTTATTTGGATTTTTTTTTTTTTTTTTTAACAGTTGGAAGAGGGGAAAATAAATAAACAAAGCCAACAGTGTGGAGGAAGAGATTTGCTTTTAATGGAGACACAAGGATTTTCCAAGTATTGCTTTGATTGATTCAGCCTTGAGGATGAGAGGTGGAAAAAAGAGCATAATTTCAGCCACTGGAAAAACATGATGGGAGCTTTCTGCATGAGCTTCATCCCAGCTCTGACCCTGACCTACCTCTATTTATTTTCCCCACCTGAGGAACAGCAGGATAACCCAGTGTTTTCAGGGGCTCAGGGCCTGATCCTGGCTCTGTTGGGAACACTGGATAAATGCCTGTTCACAGTTCCTCCAGCCTGGAGAGCTTCATGGCTTGCCCTGACCCCAGCTTTCTGAAGGTCTGAGGCTCCTGCTATGAAAACACTGGTCTGTGACTAAAAGCAAAGAGCTTTCCTCTGGAGCAGGGGACAAAAGGAGCAGCAGCTTCTAGGTAGAAAAGACATGGAGACATAAATAAGGTCTTTGCCAGCCTCTGACTGAAATAGCTGCTTGCAAGGTGTCATCCATGGAAAAACTGTTATTTTTCATCCTCCTGGCAACAGCAGCCATGACCTACAAGCTGCTTCTGGATCCAAGAGTCGTGTTTGGTAGGAAGGATCAGGTTTGTTCAAAGCCAGGTTGGACAGCTTGGAGCAGCCTGGCCCATGGAAGGTATCTGGAAGTGGATGAGCTTTAAGGTCCCTCCCAACCCAAACCATCCTGGGACTCTGTGGTTATGGTCAATGATGGCACAAACTGTTACAGCCTGGAGAAGTGAAGTCACCCAAACCAGATGCCAAACCAGTTTAGGGCCCTGTGAAGCAAAACCCCAAAGGAGGAGCTTGAAAATTAAGCCCAAGTTTAAGTGCTTTGCTGAGTGGGGCTGGAATATCTCCCCTCACCTGCAGGCTGTGAGGAACCTCATTTTCTCACCCAGCTATGGTGGAAGGCAGTGTGTAAGACAGCCTGGACCATTTTTTGTGTCAATGTGCTGAAGCAGCTCTGAAGATGAATTTAACCCTTTGTGCTTTGCCAGGGAGATGAGAACGTGCCACGAGAACCCACAAATGTTGTTGTGAACCCTGGGAATTGGATACCAAGGTCCCTTCAGGGTCAGCAGTGCCTTTGTTTGCCATTCCTGATGTTAACACTTGGTGCTGTGGGACATCTTGGGCTCCTGTTCTTTCTGGTTAATCACAGCCTTTGTGCAGTCTCCCCTTTGCTGGGGGGGAAAGGCTAATGCAGCCCTCACTGTGCTACAGCTGCTGGCTGGGAATTGTCAATAGGTCATAAATAAATCTACCACTGCACAGGAAAGACAATGAGATTATACATCCTCCTACTACTGCCAATTACAGTAAGAGCAACAATTATAAGGTAGCACTCCTACAGCTACCCCGGGGAGAAAATGAGAGGAAAATGTTCCATTAGCCTAATGAAGAGAGAGCGCTGGAGCTACAGTCAAATTTTCTCACTATTAGCCCTGACTGTGTGCCACTAACACACGAGGGAAGCAGGAGTCATAGGGTAACAATTAAAGTTGCTGGCAATTAACCCCTGCCACGTGCACGCCTCTAATCTGATGAGAAAATTAAAAAGAGGCACGGGTACATTTTCTCACCGTTAGTCCCCAGAATGCACAAAGTGGCATTTGCAGGTGACAATGAAGATTTGTCACCACCGAGGCCTGGGAAGTGCCACAGGTACTGTGGATTTGGTGTTAAAATGCTCTGGGGAGTGCTGGGGTGAGGAGAAGCCGTGTGGGGATGGCTTAAACCCCTTTTATTTAACACAGAGGAAAGAGTTACTGCTGCATTTCCTCATTAGCCCAAGGAAAGGATGGAGTCACCGTGGGGAATTCTCTGGTGTCCAGCCCCTGCCATATCCCCAGAGCAGAAAAAAGGAGAAAGATCCACTTTGGGAGTAGAAATTGGAAATATAAGAAATATCTTGCTGGATTGATATTGGCAAAAGGAAAACCTGAGCCCTGGCTGACAACACCCACCGGCCACGCCAGGAGCTGCTTCATTTCTCCTGGGGTGATTTGGTCAGTGCAGTATTTACCAAGCTTTCCTGAAATATTGCTGTTTCCAGGACTTTTTAAGGGAAGAGAAAGACTGATATCTTGAAAATCTGCCCAGAACAAGCATTAGGTATTCTGGTGTTTAATGGTGGCTCCTGAGGTGTGTTGCAAAGCCACAGATCAATTTTCAGATCAAAAGTTCTGGACTAAAATTCCAAACCTACACTAGCATGGAGCCAGGCCTGCTCTTCAAATTCCTCTTTTCTGCTGTTGCCTCTGTGTCAAGTTAATATCAGCTTGAGGATCACAGTCAGGAGCCAGATTGGCATCTGGCTGGGGGATTTGGCCTGGGATGGGAATTGGCTTTATTTCCACACCCCATAAAATGTGAGAAGGGAAAAATCTGTTTTCAGACCTCACACAGACTCATGGTGTTGGAGAATCTCAACACTGCTGGGGCTGTAACAGAATTATCCTCAAAAAGCTCCTCTGTAGGGGATGTCAGGATCTCCTTGGGATCACTTACAGATCCTTCCCTCAGGGGAACAACAACCTTGCTTTGCCAAGGGGCTCCTGGCCAGGAAGCTTTGGTCTGGAAGCCACATCCTGGAGCAGGAGCAGGAGCAGGAGCAGGAGCAGGAGCAGGAGCAGGAGCAGGAGCAGGAATTAACCCATGGTGTTGTCATGGGGTTATGGGGTCTTCTTCACCTTTTCCATCTGTGCAGGACTATGTGCCCCACATCCCAGGAGAGTTTGTGGCACATTCCCAGCAGAGGTTTTTAAGCTGGGAGGGTTATCCCAGCAGGATTATCCCACCTGTGCCATGGGAGGGGTTGTAAAGGCAGGATTCTCCTGGGAGCCCCTTGTTCTTGAGCTGGACATGGTTCCCAAGCTGTCCTGGATCCCTGGAGAATCCCTGTGGGACCCTGGGCACAGGCTGGGGTCCCTTCAGTGCCACCCAGGCACTGGGATGCGCAGCTCCAGCCTCTTCCTCTCCAGGGCTGAGGTACCCACCCTGAGATGCTCCTGCCTTGCCATTTTGGGGAGCAGCCATGGACTAAGCCATGCTAATTCCCTTGTACAGCTTTGGATCATCCTCCCTCAAGCTGCACTGCACCACACTTTTCCTAACTTGCTTTTTTGCAAAAGGGCAAAAAGCAGCTTTTTGCCATGCCTACAAACACAAAAAGGCTTTCCATGCCTCTCCTTGCCTTTCTTTCCCTCTGTGAGCTCTCTGCCTTCTGAGGTGTCCATCACTGCTGCAGATTTACTTTATTTTTGGTAACTCGTTTCTGAGTCTCAAAGAGAACTTGGCATCCATTTATTTGTGTGACATTGGGAAGGAGAAGCAGGGTGGGAGTCTCAAAGCCAGCAGAGAGGTTTGGAAGCACAAAGGGATGGTGGCTAAGTCCTAATCACCTGCTCAGAGAGGGTGTCCCTGCACAGCCCCTGGATGATTTGTTGCCAGAGTGATGCTGGGGCAGGAGGGAGCTGCGGGAGGAAGATGATGGCTCTGAGACCACGTTGATTCTCCAGAGAATCCTTTCCATGAGTTAGAGGTGGTGGGGCTAAAAACTTCCCTGCTCTGAGTGATTTGTGTAGTAATTTCTGAGCTGACACGCACTACATGGCAAATCTGAATTCCACTTTTAGCCCTGTTAAGAGATAAGGAACAGTGATTATTATAATTACGATGTGGTTACTTTATTGGTTAAATTAACATTTCGTTGTTGGGGTTGCTGTGCAATATACAATATTATTTTACCTACTGTGCCTTCAAAGTCATCTTGTCACAGCAACAGCATGGCAGCATGGAAAAAGCCTTTTAACAAGTAGGTAAATACATGCCTTTGGGGGAGGCAGAGCGATAATTATGTCAGCTTCAATACATTTGACAGTGGAAAAAAAAAGCTAAAAATAAGTTGGGTCAAAAATGAGAGAAAATATTGAGTGCTTGAAATAAGGCCACTGGAATTAAAAAGGTGCAAAGTATTTAATACTGTGGCCTTGCTCTTTGGATCAGGTGTCAGTAGTCCAGCTACTCAGAGTGCTGGGTTGCTTTAGGTTTACAAGGGTGTGTAAAGGAATCCTACAGCCCCTCTTTGGGGATAAAGGGAGATTTTTTGCAAATCCCACCTAGAATTGAGCAGGTGTAGAATTACAGAATGGTTTGGGCAGGGACAACTTCCACTACCCCAGGTTTCTCCAAGCCCTGTCCAACCTGGCCTTGGACACTTCCAGGGATCCAGGGGCAGCCCCAGCTTCTCTGGGCACCCTGTGCCAGGGCTCACCACCCTCACAGGAAGCAATTTTTTCTTCTGACTTAAGAAAATTTTTTTCTTGTGACTTAAATTTCCTCTCTTTCAGTCTTAACCATTTCTCCTTGTCCTACCACTACAGTTCCTGGCTAGAATCCCTCTCCAGTGAGATAATTTTGTTCCATGCATGGTCATGAATAAAAGAAAACCAGAGAACACCTTTTCTCTCCATCCTTTCTTAGTGCATGATGATGCTCCAAGTTTTCCTGCAGAATCCAATGTAGCTGGGCAGGGACAGGAGTTGATTTTTGCTTGAGCAAATTGTTTAAGGTGGCACTTTTGTGAAATTTGGTGGCAGCGTTGTGCCAGACACACAGCAAAGATGGGGGTGAGGTACTGTGGGAGGAAAATGGCACAAAGGACGTTTTATGGAAGTTTTGGGCTTTCAGGAGGAAAAAAAAGAAACATCTCCTTGTAGGCAGGTGAGTCTTGCAGCAGAGGCTTTGCTGGCCAGAGTGGCCTCATTGCAACTCAAGCTGGTGCAGCTTTGGAGATCAAATGGACCTTGGTCATCATCCAAGGGCTGGCTGAGTGGGGCAGCAACCCCCCAGCATGGGCTGGAGTTGTTATGGCTCATTCTCTGCTTCCTGGGAAGAGCCAGAGTGAACATCCTGTGTTTGCTGCAGGGCTCACTTCTGCATTGCCTTGGGATTCAATCTCCTGCTGCTTCTGGAGTGTGGGGCAGGAGAGATTTTGTGGCCCATGGAATGCTCCAGTGTGGGATCTACAGGCAAAAGATCACTCCCAAAAGATCACCCCCAAAAGATTATCCCCAGAAGATCACTCCCAAAACATCACCCCCAAAAGATCATCTTGCCTTTCTAGAGAGAGGTGGCCAAGAGCAGCAAGCACACAAATCCTGCCCCTGGGACCAACACCCTCCTTGCTGATGGTCTCTCTGGTCCTTCCTTCCACACCAAGGGGAAGAGAAGGAAACCACAGGAAAATGGAGAAATTCTGTCTGTGAACAAGCACTCCCTCAGCTCTTGTCTGTGGGCCAGCAGGCACGAGCAGCAGGAGAGAGTAAAGGGATTTGGGGTTTAGCTTTCCCAAATAATTGACAAGGACAGAGCTGGACTTGAGGTCGTTGCTTCAGAAAGCATCAACATCAGCCCTGCTCTCTGCTCTGTGCCAAGGAGCAGGGTGTCAAAGGGGATTGTCCCCTTGTAGCAGCTGTCCCAAGGTTTTTGGGGCAGAGCCCTGGAGTTGGTGCACCCCACTGGGACACCCCCAGACATAGGAGCCACCAGCACTGCCCCAAGAGGAACTTGGTCACTGTGATTGTTCTTCCAGTTCAAACCATTCACCTGGGTCCCAGCTGGGCATTTTCCCTTTTCTTTTCCCCAGCTTTTTATCCCACAGGTACATTGGTGCTTTATTATCTATAAAATAAAGTCTGGGGCATAATGCAGAAGAAGGATGTCTCATGATGTGCTTATGATTTCCTGCTTGTGTCCATTCCCCCAGCAGAGATTCCACTCCCTCTCCACAGCTCTTTGGAAGTCAAAAAGTTTCAGTGAAATTGCAGCTGTGAACTTGGAATTATTTTTACAAACTAATGAGTTTCCCATGAAAATGGGGCTACACAACCACACACAGTTAAACAATGCCCACACACAAGTTTGCATCTGCAAAAAGCACTGATTGGACACTTTGAATGAATTATTTGCTGTGTGCCCTGGTCTCCATGAAGGAAAGCAGCAGGACTTTTGCATTAAATACATGGCACATCAGACATATACATAAAGTGACATTATTTTTGAAGAGAACTTTATTTGGAATCAGAAAAAATTCCCCATAATGTGCTTTTTTTTTTTTTTTTTTTTTTCCTTAAAAGGAGTCCTTGGGGACAAAAGCTTTCTCCTGAGAGTAATCTTCAAAATCTGACTACCCTTTCCTTAGGCTGGGAGCAGGAAATATGATTTTATTGTTTTTTTCCCCCACAATAAAATGCTTGTTCCCACTACTCTCCTCTCCAAACGGTGCAGCCCATCCCGAGCGGCCGAAGATGAGACTAATCTACCTCCAACACTCCAATAAATAAAATGTAAATGTTTGTCATAAGAATGCCTCCATTGTCAGCACCATCCCAGGATTTTTCAACCTTTGACTCCCAGCAGTGACCGGCTGAGTAGCAACAGCCGAGTGCTGAAAGAATTTTTCAACAGCAATTTGCTTGTTCCAATTTGCTTTTCAGGGCTGCTGCTCAGGATTGCTGGCCGGGGCTGTAAAAGGATCTCATCCTATTAATTTGGCCCAGCTTCCCCTCTTGTTCTCGTCATATTCAGTTTCTCTGGGAGTTCCAGTGAGTAAGTTAATTGAATTGGAAGTGCCACCAGGCGCTGCCCGGCGGAGCTACGGTTTCATGTCGGAAAAGCGGCTCCCGCCGGCCGCAGAAACGGATACGGGCACCTGGTGAGGAGGTGAAGAAATGTCTGGAGATGGTTTATTCCCGAGGCAATAGCCCCCAGTTCTGCTCTCAGGCTGGTCAGACAATGCAGCTCCCTTCATTCCATCATTCCTTCTCCAGCCAGACCCCTGGGTGAGCACAGGGGAGGCTGAGGAGCAGGGTGGATATCTTGGAGCAGGGATTGGGAGAGTACAGTGAAAGCAGGGTGCCCCTGACTGTCACTGGGATATTTTATGAAAATCCTTTGCTAGGATTTTTCTCCTCCTATTCTAGCTGAGAAGCCTCAGAAAAGAAATATAAACAATAACTATCTGATGGCTGTGGAATGTGGTCTGGAGTTTGTTTACCACAGGTGCATCTTTGACTGTTCCATGTGAATTGTTTCTACTTAATGACCAACCATGGTCCAGCTGTGTGGACTCTCTGAGAGTCACAGGTTTTTGTTATTCATTCCATTCCATTCCATTCCATTCCAGCTTTCTGATGGATCCTTTCTCTCTATTCTTTTTAGTATAGTTTTAATATAGCAATATGATATATGATATGGTATGCTATGATATGGTATGCTATATTATGGTATGATAATTAATATAATATAATATAATATAATATAATATAATATAATATAACAATAATCAGCATAATAAGCAAAATAAGTTAAATATTTCAGAGCTTTTAATTAATGCACTTGTGCACATTACTCAATTTCCTCCCCTCTCTTCATTCTGCTTGCTCTCCCTGTGGCCCCAAGCCAAATGTGGTTTTTTTGGCAATGCAAAGTGTTATTTATGCTAATTGCCCAGTCTGCAATCCCAGCTCACCCTCTGGTGTCAATAAATGCAACAAGCCTGACCACGGCACTCAGTAAAGCTCAGGGGTAAGTGTGGCCACACCTTTTCTGCCAGGAAGTAGAAAAATGGAAGCAAAAATCTATTCATGACTGCTATTGAATTTTTAGTGAAGTTTAGGGGTGAAAGTTGCATAATATTGCACTCCTGAGTCTTTAAATTGGGAAAATTCTTCTGAAAATGGGAAGAAACCTTGGAGAAGTCCTGCCAGTGGCAAAGTGATTCTGCAGAAATTTGTGAATATAATCCTATTTCTAAGCTTTGTTCAGATTGTTGTAGCCACCAGATGTTTTCCCAGAGTGAGGCACCCCTGCTCACCTGGGCCATCCCAGGGAGCTGCCATGGCCTGGGATGAGGCTGGATCTGCTCCAGGCTCCGAGGGGCAGGAGGCTGAGAATCACCCTAAATGCTTGCAAAGGCTGTGATAACAAAGTCATTCCCAAACTTCTTCCATCCCCAAAATGAAGCCAGACTGAGGAAATGCCTGCCTGGATGAGAAATACATGTCAGAATAAAATAAAATGGGGTGGCTGAGTTGAAGGAGCAGAGTGAAGATGTTTGCAGTGCTCACACCAGGAAGGCTGCAGCAAACCAGTGGATCAGAGAATCATAGGAAGGGACATTAAAGATCCAGTTCCACCCCCTGCCATGGCAGGGACACCTTCCACTACCCCAGGTTGCTCCAAGCCCTGTCCAACCTGGCGTGGAACGCTTCAGGGATGGGGCAGCCACAGCTTCTGTGCCTTACCACCCTCACAGGGAGGAATTCCTTCCCAATATCCCATCTAACCTTCCCTCCGCCAGTCTGAATCCACCCTCTCTTATCCTGTCACTCTGTAAAACGTAAAATGACATTTGTAAAACGTCCTTCCCCCCAAAATCAAGTGTCCCAGTGTTGCTCAGACAGCCAAGACCCCGCAGGAATAAATGAGAGTCCCGGCTCCATCCCTTGTTCCTGGTCTGGTGCCACCACAGGGGGGCAGGAACGGCCTTTGGAGAGCATCAGCCTTCCCAGGAAATCGGCAGCCGCGAGGGAAGTTCTGCCTTTATTGAAATATCCCTGCCCTTTATTGAAATTGGGAGCTTGACCTACTGCACGCTGCATTTAAAGCAGAGCTCTGAGAGGTGGTTTGGGGGGTTTCTCCTCTAGGAATACTGCTGAGGGCTGAAAAATAGAAATTATTCATGTTTCAGAGTTGTTGGAGATGCCTTCTGGTTTTGAACAAACCCTGTTTATTAAGCAATTAACCATCAGATTGCTATAAATAATTAGCAAGAGTTTTTAATGTAATTAGCATAGAATATCATCCTATGTTATTTATTTGATGAAAATTTTTTATTGCTCAATTTGGGAAAAACAACCAACAAAACTGATAAAAACCATTCCATTTTGCCATATTTCCCATCTTATTTATGTATTATATAATGTATTTATTGTATAGACATGAGCACAGACTCACACAAATATCACAAAGCAGCAACACCCCCTCCCCACATTTCTTTTTGCTCAAAACAGGAGTTGACATTTTCTGAATCTCGTACAGATACAAACCAATTTTCTAAATAATTTAATGTAAATCAAAATTTACTAAAATTATTTTCCAAATAATTTGATTTAGCTAAACCAAGTCATCAATTATCTGTCACTGATGAGACACTTTAGAGACCAGCACGGGGTTTGTGGCTCTTTGCTTCGACTGCTTGCAGTCCCTCTGTATTCATTATGCAGACAACAATTTGGGCTTATTTTCAAATATAAATCTCTCTCCCTCTCTGGCTCATTACACAGTTCAATAAAGGAAATACAGAAAATATTTTAAAACCCTCCATCTTATTTTTTCCTGACTTGTAAGTGGGCAAACTTCCCTTGGAAAGCACGTGTAACATTATATTTGCTAGAAAGACCCTAAAGCCTCACGGACTATCACGTTACTCCAGAGTCTGGCATTTCTTAAAAGGGATTTCTTTCTTAAAGCCACTACACTGTAATGGCTCTTGAGAAGCTGTTACTGTCTCGAGTGCAAATCCTTCTTAGTTTGTGTATTATTGACCAGATCAAGTGTGATGGGGGCCTTCCATGAGCCTTTGGGGGGATTTTGAGGCTGTGGAATCCCACCAGGAAATTCTCCTTGGAAGTTAAAATTTCCCTGCCCCTGGCTGCCAGGGCGTTGGAACGGGGTGACCTTTAAGGTCTCTTCCAACCCAAACCACTCCAGGATTCTGTGATTCTGGAAAGTGGCAATAAATGAGGAGGGGATGCTGCTGGAATGGGGGGACCCCAGGGCAGGTTCCAGCCCCTTCGTGTGGAAGAGCTCACCCTGCAGAGCAGCTGCTTAATAATTCCAATTATTTCACACAAGGGAGTAAAAAAATGACAACAGATGAAGGACAGTTTACAGTTTGCCCGTGGAGTGGAGAAATACCCAAATACATCCCCAATTCTGCAGGGACTTACAAGCACAGTTCTGCTTTAGGAGGTTGATTTTAACAGATTCTGTGGACAAGGAGTTTGTTTAAGCAGCTGCCTGATATCTCAGGATGGGTAAAGTCCTAAAAGTGGAATAAAATAATTTCCCTCCTCTCTCTCAGCCCTATTTACATACAAACAACCCCTTAAAATCGGCGAGTTCTGAGTGGAAACCCCAGCAGCCACTTTCACCACGGGGAGAATCCCACAAATGATTTTGTTCCGCCTTTTCCTGGGACAGGGAAATGCAGCTTTGTGCCCAATCCTGTAATCAGCTTCTCACGGGCTGACCCAGCTAAGCCCCAGATCAGGACCGTGCTCCCGTGCTCGCTGCAGCACTTTTGGAGTCGATGCTGCTCCAAAATGATGTCATAATTCAGCAAAAAGGGAAAACATATCAGCAAATGGATAAGCAGAGTAAAAAATGCTTTATTTCGGATGTCAGGCAGCCATGGAGCAGTTGCCTGATTTTTTATTTTTTTTATTTTAGGGGATGATTCTGTTATCTGTAGTGATGTATTTTCCTTCATGAATAGGTTTTGGCACAAAAATTTTACACCATGTCTGCTGGAGGTATAAATATGTATCCAGCCACATAAACCTAAAAATGATCCCAAAGAGCCCCAGGAATGCCAGCAGGCAAGACCTGGTGTTCCTAAGGCAAAGGTCAAATATAAAAAAGGATGTTAATAAACAGCCCTCCCATTAGAAAGGAATTTTTTGGGTTTTTTTTTTAAGAATTACATCTCAAATTCCAGGAAATCAGATTTAGGAGTTACTGAAAGTGAAATTGATCCATCCCTCAGCTAAATTTTCTTGTTCTGATGTAATTTGGGTGGTTGGCTCTAGTATCAGTTTTTAAAATATATGCATTTATAATAAGTAATGTTTATATGTTTAATGTAGACACAATGTTTTTATATTTATATATAATGTTTATAATGTTTAATTATAATATGCAATGTAATATTCATTGCATATTCATATTTTATCTATTATATAGTAATAAATATATATACTTGCAGGAGAAATGCAAAAGTGGGTTTTTTTGAAAAAAATAAAGAAATAATAGCTCAGAAATAGCTCAAAAATAGCTCCATATTGGGAACTATCCTCTTTTCCAATCGGAAAGGTCATTTCCACATTGCCATATGCAATGTAATATTAATTTATGTATTGTATCTATTATATATTAATAAATATATATACTCGCAGGAGAAATGCAAAAGGGTTTTTTTGAAAAAAAAAAAAAGAAATGATTTAAAAAATAGGGGTAATAATTTTTAAAATAGCTCAAAAATAGCTCCAAATTGGGAACTATCCTCTTTTTCAACAGGAAAGGTCATTTCCACATTGCCATATGCAATGTAATATTCATTTATGGATTGTATCTATTATATATTAATAAATATATATACTCGCAGGAGAAATGCAAAAGGGTTTTTTTGAAAAAAAAAAAAAAGAAATGATTTAAAAAATAGGGGAAATAATTTTTAAAATAGCTCAAAACTAGCTCCAAATTGGGAGCTCTTTTCCAATCGGAAAGGTCTTTTGCACAGTGCCATATGCAATGTAATATTCATTTATGGATTGTATCTATTATATATTAATAAATATATATACTCGCAGGAGAAATGCAAAAGGGAGTTTTTTTTTTAAAAATTAAGAAATTATTTAAAAAATAGGGATAGTAATTTTAAAAATAGCTCAAAAATAGCTCCAAATTGGGAGCTCTTTTCCAATAGGAAAGGTCTTTTGCACAGTGCCACGCGCTGATCTGAAATAAACAGGCAGCTCTGGAAGAGAGCAAACCTGGCTGAGAGCGGGGTCACAACAAAAATATCCCAAGGAGTGGGAATATCTGGGGTCGGGAGCTCGGTCAGGACCAAGCCCCACTTGGTATTCAATTGACTTTCCAACTCGGGAGACAGGACTTTCCATCTTCAAATAGCGGGAATAGATTGCATTCCTGGCCCTTCCCTTTGAACGGCTGGGGAGAATAAACGGGCAGCCCGGCCGTGTTCTGGTGATCTCCCTAATCTCGGTTGCACTTTGTCAGGACGAGGTAACTGGTAGTTAAGTGAAATACCTTAGATCAAAGGGGGATTAATCGCCAACTGAATCCTTGCTGAATAAACCTGTCATTCAAGAAAATTATTTCCACTGAACTTAGCAGAGGATTGAAGGTATTTGCATAACAGGGACCCCACCGTACTTCAGCCAGGTTAAAAGGTTCAGAATTCAGGCAGTGTTTGGCTTTTTGGCTCCTTTTCCTTTCAGCGGCCCTGTACAATGGTTTTTAATCTGATAATGCAGCTAACTATCTAAATGATGTCAGAACAGGAAAGTATTGCAAAGTTTGGCTGAGGGATGGATCAATTTCACTTTCAGTAACTCCTAAATCTGATTTGTTGGAATTTAAGATGTAATCCTTAAAAAAAAAAAAAAAGAAAAAAAAAAAGAAGGAAAAAAGGCCCTTTAAATGGAGGGCTGTTTATTAACATCCTTTTTTTATTTGACCTTTGTCTTAGGAACACCAGGTCTCGCCTGCTGCCATTCCTGGGGCTCTTTGGGATGATTTTGGGGCAGGTCTAGACCAAAAGTGATGCCCACGGATCCGTGTGCCCAAGGTCAGGTGGATCTGGGCAAACACACCAACAGATTTTCAGATTTTTCTCTTTTTTCTTTTTTTTTTTCCCTTTCTAAGCCCAGCTTTCTGAGGTCACGCTGAATTTGAATGTAAGTGAGAGGGAGATAATTAAATAACAGGTCCCTATAGGCTCCCATCATTTTCTAGGATCAGCCCTTGAAGGATATTTAAGCACCACAGCCTCGCTCAGGGTTTGTTGTGGGGTTGTGGCAATAATTTTAAACCTCATGAATTATCCCTGTTTTTAAGGCAGGTGCTTTTGGCAGTCACTTTTCATTGGGAATTCATTTCTCCAAGAGTGAAGAGAGGCCCTTCCAAGACTGGAAGGCTTCTTAATCTGTGCTATAAAAATTGGGAAAAGCTGTTAAAAATATATCTATTTCTGGAGAATGCTTTGTGCCATCTCCCTCCCCAGCCTTCCTGGGGTTCATTTGCAAGAGCTTCCACCTCTCCTTCCTCTGGGGCATGTGGAATGATGTCAAGCTAGATGGAGGACATCAGGTTTCATAATCAGATTTTGACAATAAATGGAATTTAGGCACTTCTGCATCCAGCCCGAGCCCGACACCATTCATTCTTTCGGTGGGCGCAGTTCATATTCATCACAAACTCAAAGCATCTTTCAAGTTAAAAAAATCACAAAGAATGGTTATCAAAGAAAATGAATAAAATCCATATTGAGATAATTTTTTAGAAAATGATTGAAGTTTTAACCCAAGAAAGGACTCTTAGAGTTTCTTATAGCTTAGAATAAGAACATGTCAATCACGATTAAGCTTCTGGAATTGGAATCCCTTTGAAATGCAGCTGTTTCTTCTTTAATTGTGGCAGCAGACTCAAAAGAAAAGAAAGGTCCAGCCTTAAAGATGAGTAAGGAATACAAAATAGCTCAGGATTAGTTGTGGAGTTCAAAGGTCGCTAATTACACTAAGGAGTTCCCAGACACAGGGAAAACATTAAACAGGTCACCTACCAAACGGGAAACAGACTTTGACTTCAAAAAAATAAAGAAAAAGGAAAAAGAAAGGTCCTGAAGAGATAGGTTTCTAGAGAAAATCAAATGTGACCAGCTGATCTCATTGGGGACAAAATGGGTTGGGTTTAGTTCTCTGCTGTTACGTGTCTCTCCAAATGGCATCAGGCTTTCAAAAAATTGTCTAGAGCTCGACCAGGTTTCTTGGAGGCCTCATAAATGCAAGAAGGAGAAAAGGGGGCAGGCTTAAAATATCTGATTTTCAGTTGCACTGTGGGTCAGGAGTCCTTAGGAAAAAAGCATCCCTGAGGGGTGAGATCTCCCTGTAGTGTTTGGCTTGATTTGTTGAGGGTGTGGCATCCTGGGGGACAGGTGCATCTTTAATGGGAAGCCTTTGGAAGAGCCCTCTGCCCCCTCTGAGGACAGTGAGGTTTGGCTGGGGGAGCAATGGGCCATCCCAGTCCCTGGGAGAAGCACAGCTCCTCTGCTTTCCAGCTCCTCCCTGGCCCCCTTGACTTGGGATGGAGTGGTGGCACTGCTGTCCTCCTCACATGCAGCACTGCAGTTCCAGGGATGCTGCTTTCCTGGGAAAGCCTCTTGGGAATACTGGCTGGGTGTCTTGCCTGCTGCAGGGCTGCAGTAACGACCCCACAGTCCTTTGGATCTGGGTGTGGGTGGAGAGAGACACTGCTTTAATGCCAGCTTGCTCACAGGAGAGAGAATCCCCATTTTTAGGGGAAAAGAGCCTTTTTTACTCTCAGGTCCTGCTCACCTGCAGGGAGAATTACCACCTTAATGAATTACCACCTTAATGAATTACCACCTTATTGAATTATCACCTTAATGAGTTATCACCTTATTGAGTTACCACCTCATTCCTGCAAAAATCAGCAGACTGGTGGTGCATCTTAGGGCAACAGGAGATTTGGGGAAATAAGGAGGAGGAATTTTAGGTGGTCAATGCGTGGCACCTGTCCCCATGCTGGGGGTCCCCAGGATGTCCAGGGGAGTCACAGTCAGAGTTAAGTCTCTGTTCCCTGCACCTGAATTGTTGTATTGGGTTTGTGTGGCAAGATTTTGGTAGCAAGAAGGGAATACAGGCATGAGAATGAAATTTAGAAACAATCCCAAAGTGCCCCTGTGGGATTCCCACTGGAAGCCATATAGAGCTGCAGCAGCTTTTCCAGGGAAACTTGCACTTTCCAAACTGGGATCAACAAGATTCTCACCTAATGTCTCATTTGGGGTCGAGGGCTGCAGGGATTTCCCACCATGGTGCTCTCAGGATGCATTCAGCTTTGTGTGGGCTTCGTTTTCCCCACTGTAAAAGTGGGGAAATAAAAGGTGTTGAAAAGGTGTTAAAAATAAAAACCTTTCATTTTGTCTGTCCCCTAAGGATGAAAGAACAGGGAGGTGGTGGTGAGGGAGTCAGCAAAAGTAGTGAGGGACAAACATGGACTTACAAACTCTCTTCTGGCTTGAGTCTCAGCAGGGCTTGTACAAATAGGACAAAGTGTGGCCAATTCCTGGGACAGCATGAATAAACTGGGGACAGCCATGGAATGTTTAGTGCCTCGTTGTTTCAGTGTTTACTGTAACAAATGGCCACAGCAGTTAATGCTGGTAAAAACACTGAAAAAATGCAGAGATGGGAAGGGCTGAATTACATGAAAAAAGTGATGACTTCCAAATTATCTAAAGGAACAGGATTTACCCCAAAGTTCTTGAGGAACTGGCATAAACCACCTTGGAGCTGTCAATAAATACCTTTGGGGAGAAAAGGGCTTCCAGAAAATTGGAAAACTATCAAATTACTCAGTAGTGATCAGTGACAGATTTGACAACATGGGACTGTGTCAGGGGGACTCATTCCCCTCTGTGGTGAGAGGAAGAGGAATTGCAGCTTCTCAGCCTCTGGGAACCTCAGTGCAAATTCCCCATTTCCCTCCACACCTTCCACAAGTGTTAAACAAAACGTGTTTGATGAGGGTTTCCCAACACCACTGGATTTGGAAACCTCAGCCATTTTACTGTTTAGTGGGTTATACATGGATTTTGCATTATGTTAATTTCTGAGAGGTCTGTTACATCAATTCTCATTGTCAACTAATGTTCAGTCTCACCTCAAAAGCTTTGACAGTGTGTTTGCTTTAAATTAATTTTAATCACTGTTTCTTACATTACTCCCAAATTTTAATGAAATGAAACAAATTAATTTCACTAATGATGTGAGTTCCATGTTTAATCCTTAATATTTATACCCAGGTTTTTTGTTTTTTTTTTGGGGGGGGGGGGGAATGTCAGGTTTGCAACCCATTGTTTAAGTCCTTACATTTATTGATTTCAGTTCTTTGCATCTTAGTTTTCTTCTGGCTCTCTGAAACACAATACAAAGTCTGGAGACCTCTTTGGCCACTTCTTTTGGAAAGTCTTTGTGCAAAGTTACCTTCACAAAGATTTCATATCATCTATGCCTGTGACAAAATTATAAATAGAAGCACTTCATGCAGCAAAGACTCTGGTAGAAGAAACAGCACTCTGTACCAAAATAATTTTTTTTGTTTTTTCCCGTCAGGCTTGCAACCCATTGTTTAAGTCCTTACATTTATTGATTTCAGTTCTTTGCATCTTAGTTTTCTTCTGGCTCTCTGAAACACAATACAAAGTCTGGAGACCTCTTTGGCCACTTCTTTTGGAAAGTCTTTGTGCAAAGTTACCTTCACAAAGATCTCATATAATCTATGCCTGTGACAAAATGATAAATAGAAGCACTTAATGCAGCAAAGACTCTGGTAGAAGAAACAGCACTCTGTACCAAAATAATTTTTTTTTGTTTTTTCCCTTGAACACATTTTTAAGCAAACTGTTGTATTAAAAACTTGTTTATTTTATTAAAGAGCTAAAGGAATGCCACTGAACTTGATCACTTTTAGAGCCCACCAGAACCTCTGTTAGGTACCAGCTCTGCCCTGGGTGTCCTCAGGCTCGTGTGAGCTCTACATCAGATCTTCCTGATTTAGGGTTTGAAGGGCTTTTCTCCTTTCATCAAACAGGACAAGTGGTCAAAGCACATCAAGAAACAGTGAAATTATCTGGGCAACTACAGAGGGAACAGAGAAACACAGAAAGGTTTAATCATTTGTAACTCCTTGAACTCTTCCCACGTTATCTACCCAGTGTCCCCTAACTCAGTGAGTTTACTAAGCTGACTTTACTACTTTCCTACCTCATTAATATTTAGGAAGGATCCATGAGCATGAAGGATCCATTTGGGCCCTTCTAAAGGCCAGGAGGAGCTCCCCCTCTGGCTTCTCCCCAGCGTGGGTGTCCCACAGGGGTTGCACGATGCTGGGTGAAGCTCTGTGCCTTTAACCTGCTGTGTTTTGCTGCCTTTCCCATGCCTGGTGCTTCCCAAAGAACTGGGTGTGCTGCACACTCACAGCTGCACAGAGATCTCTGCCACTCTTACAAAGGCAGGCAGGGCTCCTTCCCCCCACTTTTCTCACTGCTGAGCTGTCCCTGAGCAGAGCACTGCAGCAATTACAGAGCAAACCCTGATAACAAATCAAAACAGGTGATGGCTGATGTGAGGTTGTGAAAAACTGCCCAGGGCTAGGAGGGAAACATCACCTGCCCACTCCTTCCCTCCCTCCAAACCTGCCCTGCTGACAGTGTGCAAAGCAGTTCATAAACCCAGTTCATAATTTCCATTCACTACATTCAGCTTCTGTAAAATCAAAGGCATTTTTAGCTTACCAAAGCCAGAACCCTCCATTCCTGAGCACCTCAACTCCTCTAGGCATGAGAGAGTCATGGGCGAGAGGGAAACACAAAGGATCAGGACACCGTGATATTTTTATGAAAAATCCTTTGCCAGCATTTTATCCTGAGAAGCCTCAGAAAAGAAATGTAAACAATAAGTATCTGATGGCTGTGGAATGTGGTCTGGAGATGGTTTACCAGCAGGTGGATCTGTGATTGGTCTCATGTGAGTTGTTTTTACTTGGTGACCAATCATGGTCCAGCTGTGTCGGACTCTCTGTCTGTCACCAGTTTTTATTATTCATTCTTTTCCTTTCCTAGCCTTCTGATGAAATATTTTCTTCTATTCTTTTAGCATAGCTTTAGTATAGCATTTTTAATATAGTATCATAATATAATAAATCAGCCTTGTAAGAAATATGGAGTCAGATTCATCTCTTCCCTCGTCCTGGGACCTGTGAACACAATGACAGATCAGGATTCAGAAGAATCCCTTTTTATTAAGTGCAAAGAATCTCCTAAAATACCACTAATTTAGGCAGTGCCATTGCTTCCCAGAATTTACTGGGAGGTGTTTGAGTAAGAACAGCCATTCCTGCAGAGTGCTGCTGTGCAGAGCAGAGTTCCCACCTTTCTCATGGGTAGGTGGAAGCCAAACCCCGTGGCCTGGTGTCCAGAACAGGCTCTAAACCTTTCCAGCATAGAGAGCTCCTCTTCCCACTCACACCGTGGTGTCCAGGCACGTGGACAACTCCAGCAGGGAGGGGCTGGGTCCTGGGCAAAATCACAAACTCACTTTGCAGCTAAACAAAGCAGACACATCATCTGTGTGAAGCAGGGCATAGCTCTAAGTTTGCACAGCAGTTTCAGCTCAACAGTGTCTCACAAGAAGGAATCCACCCTCTAGAACATTTAACCAACTCGTCAGATTACTCTATCAATCTAAGTATTTTTCAGATTATAGCTTAAAACTTCCCTCCTTGCACAATCCCTGATCTGAGTTACCCCACAGAGCACAGTGAAACATGAGGCAGGGCAGGAGCAGCTCTGTTAGGAATCAGCATCCTCTGCTCTGCTGCTCTCCAGCTTCTGGCACCTCCTCACCAGCCCTTCCCTTCAGAACCTGCACATTTCCTGATAACTCTCCTAAAGTCCATTTCCTGTGTTCCTGCAGATCTCAAAATTAGAGGTTTGCATCTGTAAATTGAGACTTTTTCCACCTCATTTCCAGCTCAGCGATGGTTTCTGGAATCTCCAGCAAACTTAGCTGATTTTGCCTCCTCAGGACCAGTCTTGTGAGCTGGAAAACCCAGTTCACACCTCTGCTTCCAGAGCAAGCAGCTCACAGGCACGTGTGCAAGGGAACTCACCACTTCTGCTGGCAGAGGCAATGAAGATTCCTTCATTAAAATTGCCTCTACTTTCAGAAGTGCTGCTCATGCCATATTCTTCCTCTTGACAATCCTTGTGAATTATTGACTGGTGTGTGTTCTGTAGACATCTTGTAAAAATAACAGAACTTCTGCTTTGAACTGTTCTCTGAATCTGGAGTTTGATAAGATTCTTGTGACTTCAGGACAGGAATGCTGAAACCTTTCCCATCCTGCAATGGGAAACCAGTGAAGCAACTGGGAGTAACTGGCAATCTCAATGTCTGCACCTGTAACACCAGGAACATATTTTGTACCAATTAAAGTTAGAAGGGAAAGTAAAACCAGCCACAGTAAATACATTTAAAATTGTCTTCTCTAGGCTGAGCCAGAAAATGGTTGAGCCAGAACTCAACCATTTAAACCCAACTCATGTTTTTAAGACAAGTGACCTCTTGTTTTCCATCAACAGAAATTTTTAAGAACACAAAGAAAGCAAAAGTGCTGAAGAATATTTATTTTACTGTATCGTGACATAAATCTCATTAACACTGTGCTTTGTTTAAATATAAAAATTATTCCCAAGTACATTAATCAAGTAAGGGTTTGTACACCATAGGTGCTGGTGCTTTGGAATTCCAGATGTAGTAATCAGAAGAAATCAATTCCCGGGCTAAAGGGAAAAAACAGGCAAGAAAAAGAAGCATTACAGGGTGCCTCACAATCAGACATTCCTTCATCCAAGTTAAGTGACTACTAATCCATCCTTACCAGTTTACAGAAAAGGTATAATGGCCTCTTTAAACTGTAAGACTCTTACTATTATTTGAAAATCGTTTCTGATAATGAGACATTTAAAGTCTCAGCTTCAATTACCTTTACTAATGTATCAGTCATGAGCTTAAAATTCAAACAGAGGTTAAGTCAAAAGCAGGTGGATGGCTTGGATTTTGTTCAATGAATATAAATTGCACGCTCAATATAAAACATGAAAATGCTGCTTTTTCTGTGTTACAATTTAGGGCTGAGTGTGACCTGTCACAAAATTAACAGTGTAGACCATGCTTTTCAAAAGGCATTTACAGAGTTCTGCTACCATGACTGGCAGAAGTTGCAACAGAGAGACAGCTACAAATAAAAATGCTTTCATTAGGCAAAGCTGTTCAGGTTTAATGAGTGGTTTCTGTGTGCCATTTAGGGTATTTTTGGTGCAGGCTTGGCAGTGCTCATGTGTTAACAAAAAGCAGATTTGGGTTCTGCTTCACACATTCTGTGTAGAGCCACATCCACCAAGAGGTGCTGGTGTGGTGACACTGACAGCAGCAGTGTCACCTTGTGTGCAGGAGCTGAGTTCTGTTCCTGGGTTCTGCCAGCCCACCTGAAATGTCTCTGACAAAGGTGTCCTAAACAAGGGCCCAGGTTAGGGAGGATCATTCCCTGTGTCCTCCAATAAAGTTCTGCCCCTATGGAGAGCATAGGAACCAGCACTGGGCAGAGGGAAGAGAGCCCCAGAGAGAGACTGACTTTGTAAGAGCTCTCATTTCAAAGGGAGAAGCCTGTCCCTACTCCAGGGATGCACCAAACATCACCAAAAAAACCCCAACTCAAAAGCAGAGAACAAAAGTCCAACTTTAGTCATGTAATTTTAGTCACTGATACCCAGTTCATAACTTCAATTCAATTTTAGCAACTCACATGCAGTAATTTTGGGCTTCCCTGGAACAAAGATCTGAACAGAATGCTGGTCTACGTAACATCCAGTGAGTGTAAAGTCTGGGATCCTAAAGTACAGCTACAAAAAGAGAGGGAAAACACAATCAGATGCACATTGTCACCCTTGCTGTGCAAATCCTGGCAATCTGCGTGTGCAAGGATACTCCAAAGTGACAGGAGGTCAAATCCTCTAGGCAGGAAAACAAAACTCCATGCTGAGAAGATGAGATTTTAAATCAATGTATCTTCAACTGAAAACAATGAAGAAGTGACTACTAAGGCCTCTTTTCCCAGAGCCTGTGACTTACTTTGACATAAGCAGTGTTCCCAGTGCACACATAATCAGTCGGGTGCTCTTTGCCTGCGGTGCCAAAAGACACAGTTCCAGTCAGGGAAACCTCCAAAGATTTGGGGAACTTCTGTCCTAAAGGCAGAGACAGCATCCATTAGATGTCACACAGCTGTGCCCAGGCTGCAGAGAAGGGGCTGGGGAAGGAAGGGGGGAGGTCCTTACCAATGACCCAAACCAGGAGGCTCTTCTCCCGGGACAAATCCAGCTGGCCATAACTAACTTTGTACTCTAACTGAGCAATGGGGCCCCTAGATGGGAGAGAGGAGAAATAAAACCACTGCAATTACTATCATTCATCATTTCTTAATGCCTGTTTTGTTACAGAAAGCCAGGAAAAGCTGACAGACATTATTTATGTGCATACAGACCAATCACACCTATCTGAGCACACTGCTAATTTATGAGAAGAAATTACAGAGCAGAAGGAAATCACTGTGCTCTCAGCCCAGTAATCATAAAGGAGCTGTTGATGTTTTAGTTCACTGATAGTGTTTTACTAACACTATGATCAGCATCAGCAACTTTGTATCATTCCATCTTTGAATTTTCATGATAATTAGGTGGCAGCACGGTCGTGGCAGCTGTCAGAGAGGCTTAGATGAAAACTATCGTTTTAATTTGAAATAACTGTATTTTTGATAAGCTGATCTGTGGTTAGGATTAGCAGTCTTAAGGAACAGGTAACCCTGGGTTGGAAGTGATCTCCAGCTTAATCCACCTGGGGGATTGTGGCAGTGTTTCATGTGAGAAGATGCCACAGGGAAACAGGATGAACAACTAAGAAGTGTTTGGAATGTTACCAAATATTCTGGTATAATTCTGTATTCCACCTCATTTCACCAAGGCTGGTGCTCACTGGTAGCACTCTGATGGAGCATAATCTGTTATATTGACTCCTGACAAGCTCATTTTGGGAAGATAACAGAGAAATGGAAGAAATTTTTTAGGCTTTCTTCTTACCTGTTGAAGAAAGGTATACGAGCTTCACAGTACTCAAATGAATTCTTTATGCTTTCATGGAGCTTTAAATTAACAGTTATTTTTATCTGTGATCCCTCTTCAACGAGTTGGTAACATCCCAAAATTGGTGGAACAGGAACCTGGAAAAAACTATATTCATTCTCAAGATATATTAACACCATCATCACAAGATCGGTTACATACTGTGTTCATTGATGAAGTACTTTAAAAAAGACCCCAAACACATATTAATTAGTGACTGTGCTAAACTCTTCAGGCTGCTTGTGATAACACAGACTTGGGGGTCATGCACTTGACATCCCAGCCTGGATATCATTTCCCTAATTCAAGCTTTTAAGTGGCTGATTTAAAATAACAGCAACATTTCCAAGCAATGATATCAGCAATTCCTGAAGGTGACTCAGACAACTCAAGTCCTTAAGTGCCTTCCAAGCAGTTTATTACATAAAAACCATTTTATACAATGTTTTGCTGTCTATATTGGACTCAAACTCACTCCAGCATGCTCATGTGGGCTGATGCCCACACAGGTGTTTTCATTTCTTTTTGAATACTGGAAAAAAGCATGGCTTGGGAGTGTGCTGTTACCTGGGAAGTGTAGTAACACAGGTCGAAGGAGTCTGAAGGAGGAATGAAAGGGAATTTGTAAGGTCCATTGTACACAGAATCATGCAGGGGCTCAGCACTGGTGGACATGAGCATGGCAGGGTCCACGGAGGTCACACAGTGATGGACCACGATGTCCTGGAGCGGGGGCGCGTTCGTCGGGAGTGTCAGGCTGAGGGTGACGTTTGGTGCACATCCCTCTATGTCACACTTGGCAAAAGGAAGTCAGGACATTATTCTAAAATACCTGAATCAAGTCACAATGAGATGTTCAAAAATAAAGCACATTTTCAGCTTTAAAAATAAATAAAATCCCTACCAATTTTCAGTTGGCTTGGATCATTAGTACTAACCACCAGTACTAAGACATCAGTCTCACACCCTTGCTGACAATTTAATTAGTTAGGTTGTTTTCACAACATCCACTTAATGGATTCCAGCATGTTCTGGATGGCCTCTGTGGTCTCATGCCAGCTCTATCACAGCAGAGTGTCCCTTGTCTCATCCCCAGCAGGCCACGATCACACCTGGGCTTTCTTCTTGTGTAAGGCCATCCACCCACCCTGCAAAATGACCTGGGAATTGTCCCTCTGAGAGCAGGAAGCTGCTCACCCACACAATCCCTACCAGCATGGCAGGTGGGAAATGACCCAGGCTTTGGAAGTGCAGCATTTAGGTACAGCCTCCTTTGGAGATGAGATTCCCACTGCATGCAAATAATTAAATTAGCACTTTATTAGCAGCTCTCTGTCCTTGTAAAACACTGGCAGTTATAAATACAGTGTGCCAAGATAATATTGTGTGCTTCCTAAGCACAATTCAGAACAAATAATGCATTACAGTATGAATTACAGTTACAAATTTTAATATATTTCATAATTATTATGGATGTATTTAGTCAAAAGTCCCGAATTTGCAATATTAAACAATGAGATATTTTAACATTAAAAAATACCCAGGGAAGCCCATCTCTGGAAGTGTTCAAGGCCTGGTTAGACAGGATTTGGAGCAACCTGGGACAGTGGAAGGTGTCCCTGCCCATGGCAGGGGGGTGGAATGTGATGATCTTTAAGGTCCCTTCCAACCCAAACCATTCTGGGGTTCTACAATGAAAACCACTGTCACATACAAACCATCCAGAATAATTATACAACCAGGTTCTTTATCAACTGTTCTTATGTCATTAAACACCAGCATTTGTGGGATCAAAATGCTGATGTAGTAGTATAAGGAAGGACAGATTAAACTTTCATTTGGCAGGAAAAATCATTAAAATGCTCATGTAAAGACACTTGTAGAAGGCACTTAGACATCTCAGCCTGGATATATTTTGTCTAATTCCGGCATTTCAGTGGTTCATTTGAAGTAAGGGCAGTGTGGCCAAGCAGTCAAACGTACCAGTAACTCCTGAATGTGACTCAGGCAACAAAAATCAGGAAAATTTTCAACTCAATATATCATTTTACATCAAATGAGTATTTATTTTGCACATCAAACGCTCTCACCTTGCAGTTCACAGCTCCATAAACTTGCCACGTGTCCACCACATCCCTCTGGTCATACTGCATACACTTGACCTTCTCAGTGATGCAGACATGAACCTGGGGTTTGCCCTTGTAGCTGCTGGATCTCCAGGCTGGCTGCTCCTTATCCGCGGGCATCTCCTGGATGTCCTCGAAGGAGCTGTTCAGGCTGCGGATGTTGGTGTTCAGGGGGGTGCCCAGGGGACAGGCCTGGATCAGCAGATTCCGGAGCTGCCCCACCTTGGTGCTCAGCTCAGCCTCGTTTTTCCGGCTGGGAGACACGTAGTCCATGATGCCCAGCAAGAGAGCCAGTCCCTGCGAGAGCCCGCTGACGGTGAGGAGGGGCGGCCGTGGCTCCAGGCTGCCCTCCACCAGCGGCACGCAGGCGTAGACGAGGCCGCTCTTGTGGAAGGCCAGCACGGGCCACAGCTCCCCCGCGGCGCTGGACACGGAATGCACGCAGGAGTGGTTGATCCTGGTGCAGGTGTCCCGCTGCTCCACGAAAACGTGCTCGTCCACCAGCCTCAGCTCGAAGAGCAGGGCCTTGAGGAAGGCGCTGTCCGACGGGATGGGGACGTGCGTGGAGCCGTTGAAGGTCTGGGCGCGCAGCTCGACCGTGGGGTAGCGCCTGCGGGGAGGGAAGGGAGCGCTCAGTGCCACGTGCTGGGGGAACCCAGGGCACAGGGAATATTCCTCTGCCTGCTCTGAGGAAGGGTCCTGACTCCCAGAGAAGCACTGCTTCTCAATGCCACGTGCTGCGGGAACCCAGGGCACAGGGAATATTCCTCTGGCTGCTCTGAGGGATCCTGACTCCCAGAGAAGCACTGCTTCCCAATGCCACTTGCTGCTGGAACCCAGTGCACAGGGAATATTCCTCTGCCTGCTCTGAGGAAGGGTCCTGACTCCCAGAGAAGCACTGCTTCTCAATGCCACGTGCTGCGGGAACCCAGGGCACAGGGAATGTTCCTCTGGCTGCTCTGACGGATCCTGAGTCCTGGAGAAGCACTGCTTCCCAATGCCACGTGCTGCTGGAACCCAGGGCACAGGGAATATTCCTCTGGCTGCTCTGAGGGGTGCTGACTCCCAGAGGAGCACTGCTTCTCAATGCCACATGTGGGAATCCAGGGCACAGGGAATATTCCTCTGTCTGCTCTGAGGGATCCTGACTCTAAGAGAAGCACTGCCTTTAACCTTTGCCCACAGAGAGGGCTTCCAAGACTTTGGGATAGACTAGAGTCTGTCAGAGTGTGAAATAGATAACAGAGAATAGTGTAGTTTGTCACAGGGTGAGAAATTTAGGTTTTGGGGTTTTATAGTAACAAAGTAGATAGGAAGCAAGGTGGAGGATTTTGGGTTTCTTCTTCTTCATCTACTCCATTTGCTGCAGTGCTGGTGGCACAAAATAATTGGGTGAGGAAAGCCACAGTGCAGAGGTTATGTGGACAGAAAAAGGATGAGTTACTGGTAGAAAGGAGGAAATAAAGTATGTTTAAAGAGTTAATTGGATGAAACAACTTTAAAACACCTTGAAACTGTACATCTGTAGCCATTTTGTGGTGCTTTCCTGTGTGCTACGTCTGGTGTAGATGGCATGCCAGAAATTTTTATAAGGTAACAATAAACAAGCTGAAGACCAAAAAAAGTTCCATGCATCTCTCTAGCCTGGCACAGAATTGTTACAGGAGGGTTCCCCCATCAGGGGAGACCCCTGTGGGACCCAACAAGAGGGGCAAAACCCGTAAAGTACCTTTATGCCACCCAAAATATCATCCCAAACCACAGCTTCCAGGGGCAGAACCACCCAAGCCTTCTTCTGGCTGCAAAAGCATTATGAAAATCTTGGGATTACTGATATTGGGTTTCTCTTTGTTGTTCAAACAACTCCCCAAAACCCGCTGGGCCTAAAAATAACCTCGTGTACATGGAAGCTTGCAGCAACTTGATAGAAGCAATGGTGGGATCAGAACATAAATCATTGCCAATCAAACCATTTCATGAGTAGTTAGGATTCTTTCTTGCAAGTCTAAACTTTGAGTAAATACATTCTCATGAGTAAGTACCTATTTTTTAAACTAAAATATGAATCTGTCCATCTATGCTGGCTGTCACACAAAGGTACAGAATTTTTGTATGACGCTAAGGAATGACTCCCACCAGTGCAGAACTTCAAAATATTTCTAAGAGGTGAGATCACACTGAGGACAAGTTCTCAGATATTTAAGAAAATGGATGCTCTATGTAACAAAATGCAACTACAACAGCTTTTTGCCTAGATAGAGTATACTAGTGCTACAGCTTTGCTTCTATAACAATAACACTAACACTAATAATAACACTACTACTACTACTAATAATAATAATAATTATTCCACACTGCACATGCAATATATATGACTAAAAGCTTTTATGACTTTTTCATAATTTCATTTTATGAAGTATCTAAGATGTAATGATAATGTCATGGACAGAGGTTTTGTACAGTTTAGAATTGCTATGTTGTACCAATAGATATATTTAATTTAAAATTTTCTGGAGATAATATCTGAGGAATATTATTTAACTGTTCAAAACTATATCTGGGACTTTTTTGTCCTGCAGCAGTATTGTTTTTTAAAGGGGAGTGCGATGGATTTCTTTTCAAGGTAACCTAAATCCATCAAGAGGAACTGAGGAGTTGTCTTTTAATAAATAGCTGAGAAAAGAAGAAAATATTACCTCCATCAATGCATTGGTTTTGCCTTGGTTTGGAACTGCAGACGCTCCTGAGTGTCTCTTCCATGAAGTTTGCTGACAGTCTGCCTTTCCTACACTCTGTTTTGTGGATTCCCTCAGTAGTTATCCACAGACCCTCAAAGTGCCCCTCACAGGTCACACACATGAAATTAAATCACTTTATGGATCATCTTGTAGCAGATGTTCTCAGATGTTTGTTTGCACTCATGCTCGCACGCCAACATGGAGAAAAAAACTGCACAGATATATAAAGGCCCTCATTTGGTGTCCTTTTTTTACCACCTTTTTAAGGACACATTGGCAGTCTGCTTCCTAAATTGCCATGGAATTTGCAACCCCAGCAACGTGGGACTTTGTTATATCTATGACCTCCATCTGCAGCACTTCCCTCCTGCTCCTGAGCACTTCATGGATCTTATCCTGTTGCCTCTAAGTCCCACCTACATCATCTTCTCTTAACTGAGTAGCTGCAGGCAGCCACATTTCCTCAGGCTTATTTTCAGTGACTGTGCTTTTTTTTTTTTCTTTGATTCCTAATCAGGCATCAAGGGCTTTTGGGGTTTTTTTTTTTTTTTTTTTTTTTTTTTTTTTTTTTTTTGGTAAGGGAAAAGCAAACATAGAGCAAAGCCAGAGCTACAAAACTTGTAAACAGGATACAGATGAGAGCAAAATACCTCCCTGTGGTCTCACATTTTGCTCTGAAGAGCAAAGAAACAATATGGGTTTACAGCTCTAAAATTTATGAGGCTTTGCAGAGCCAGGGTGTTGATAAGAGGCTATGTGTAACCTTGGTGAGCAGTTCTTATTTTTGGCCAACATTTCCAAAACAAGGGAAGAGGAGATATTTCAGTCTGGTTTTGTCTTAGCCAAGTCCCAGTCTCTCTGCTCCATTTGCTGAAGCTGTCCCCACACCACAGCAGCCTCCTCCTCCTCCCACTGAATTTTACCAGTTGAGTCATTAGATCACTAGTTAGCCCTTCAGATCCCAATTTTCCAGTATTCCCTTCTAAAAGTGATGCAGACTCAAAAAAAAAAAAAAAGATTAAAGTTTCCAGGGATGAATGAACTTCGGTGACTCAAGAGAGAGACCATCCTTGTTGCCTGAATTAAGTTATGATCAGCTCAAAAAAAAAGAAGAAGGGGGGGGAATGCTTTGATGTTCCTGATGTCTTCCCTGAGGTCAAAGATCAGGGCTCACGTATCTCCAGCTGAGTGCCTAAGTCCTGAAACCAACAGTTTCCATGTGATCCGGGCATTCTTTATATTGTCTGCGTGCTTTGTTGAATTTAAGGTCAGTTAGGAGGATAAACTTGGGGCTTCCACAGCCCTATTATTTCCTCTGGGAACTTGAAAGATCTAAGTCTGGAAATCACTTGAAGCATCGAGGATAGTTTGCCCTTTTCAAAGGAGTGCTACTCCTTGTCTCTGCCGCTCACTGCGTGACAAGTCACTTCAGACAGCCCTGTCACCAGCCCCCCCTGCTCCCTGGTGATTACACTCTCTGAGGTTTTGGGGACAAGACTTTCTCTTTATCTGTGTTTGTAGAGGGGAGGCCTCATCTCTAGTCCTGTAGGTAATACAAGGACCATAATACTAATCCTAAAACAATCAGAGGAGTGTCCAATGGAGAGATCTGTCTGCACCTGAAGATGGAAGATAGTCTACTTACTCTTTTTTTGGTTGTTATTTTTTTTTACTCCTAGGTTCTCTCTTTGGTTTTACTGAATTCAGACTAGGACTGTAGGTCACTTGATCCAGGGTTTTGGGTTTTTTTTCCCTCCACAAACTTTCCCTAGCCCCAGTTATTTTTCTTCTCATTGTCTGGATTTCTCTGAAGTCACAGAAGAAAAAAAAAAAGGGCAACAAATCCTGCCAGCCCAGCAAAAGTAACCTGCCTAGCCCAAAGTTTTCCTTTATACCATGTTAGGAAGCAGAAGAGCTGGGCAAAATGTTAACAGTGACAAACAAGAAAGAGGAACAGAGCAAGGAAACTCACGTGCAAAATGCAGAAGCTGTGAAAAAGCTCCCATATTTAGTTAAAAACACATTACGTGACTCTGATTCTGAACTTTGGAAAATCGGAGTCAGAAATGCACAGCATCTAGCAGCACCGGGACGAGACGAGGCATTTCTTCAGTATCAGATGGTTTTGGTGTTTTTGCATCTGCCCCACAGGGCAGCAGTGTCCCCCCAGGACACCCAGACCCCCAGAGCACCCGAACCCCCCAAGGTACGAGGATTTCCTCCAGGGCATTGAGACCCCCCCAGAGCACCAGATCCTCCCCCAGGGAACCAGGATTTCCTCCAGGACACCCTGACCGCCAGAGCACCCAAACCCCCCAGGGCACCAGGATTTCCTTCAAGACACCCAGACCCCCAGAGCATCCGCACCCCACAGAACACCAGGATTTCCTCCAGGGCTTCCAGACCCCCAGAGCACCCGATCCCTCCAGAACATCAGGATTTCCTTCAGGACACCCAGAGCACCCGAACCCCCCAAGGTTCGAGGATTTCCTCCAGGGCATTGAGACCCCCAGAGCACCCGATCCTTCCAGGATACCAGGATTTCCTCCAGGACACCCAGACCCCCAGAGCCCCCGGGCCCCGTCAGGAACATCCGCGCCCCCTGAGGGCATCCGCTCTCCGCAGGGCGCCCGGTTCCCTCCACAGCACCCGGACTCCCAAGAGCATCCACTGCCGCCAAGAACACCCGGTCCCTCCAGGGCACTCGGCTCCCTCAGAGCACTGGATCCCCTCTGGATCACCGGGACTCCCCAGGGCACCCAGCCCGACGCTCAGACCTGCCCAACCCGCCGTGTCCGCGCCCTTCCCCGGTACCGTCGCTACCTGGAGAAGAGCACGGCGCCGCCAGCTGCGGGGTCGTGCCTGAGGAGCCACAGCGCCCGCAGGGCCATGCCGATGGTGGCGGTGATGCCGATGGTGCCGATGGCAGCCGGGGAGGAGCCGCGGCCGCGCCGTGACCGCCCGGCGCAGCCCCATTTCCGGCGGGCGGAGGCGGCGCCGCGGCCGCCGCTGCTGCTGCCGGGGCGGGGGACACAATGGGCGGCAGCGGCGGGGCGGCGGCGGCGAAGGGGCGCTGAGGGGCCGCCGTCCTCCTTCGCTCCCTCCCTGCGGCCATGGCCACCACGGCCGAGCTCTTCGAGGTGGGTGCGGGCTCCGCGGGCCGGGTGCGGGAGGTGCTGGCCGGGCCGGCTCGCTGAGGGGATGCGGCGGCCTCTCCCTGGGGAAGGGCGGGCGGTGTGTGGGGCTGGGGAAGCGGCGGAGCCCCGGTGCCGCCCCGCGGGGTGCGGTGCCCGCCTTGCCCCGCTGCAGGGCCTCCCTCCCGGCCGGCTCCCGGGCGCTGGTGACAGGGCCACGCCAGGCCCGGCCCCGCGCTCCTTCTGCCGAAGGCACCGTCTCGTCTGACCCCGGCGCGGGGGTGTCAGCGGGGCTGGGATGGAATAAAGAAATGACTTTGCCCTCCCTTTACCTGCGGTGGAGGCGAGGCACGGAAGGAGAATAGCTCAGCCAAGGCCACGCAGGAGCAGGGCAGGAAGAGCAGGAGTCTGTCAGATTCTTCCGTGGCATTACAGAATGTCCTAAGTTGGAAGAGACGTGCGAGGATCATCTCCCTCCTGAAGGGAACCTGCAAGACAAATGGAGAAGGGACTGTTTACAGGAATGTGTAGTGACAGGACAGGGAGGATGGCTTCAAACTGAAAGAGAGCAGGTTTAGGTTAGACATGAGGAAGAATGATATCACCCTCTTGACTGTGAGGGTGGTGAGGCCCTGGCACAGAGAAGCTGTGGCTGCCCTGTCCCTGGCAGTGTCCAAGGCCGGGCTGGATGGGGCTTGGAGCACCCTGGGCTAGTGGAAGGTGTCCCTGCAATGGAACAGGCATGGAACGAGATGATCTTTGAGGTCTCTTCCAACCAAACCCTTCTGTGGTTCTGTGGCTTCAGCTTCTGGCCTGGACCATGAGCTCTCATGATGTGACCTGTGGCACACAGAACGTGTGTGGTGTCCCCACTTCCTCTTCGCAGGGACATGGTGACATCCCCAGGTGTCCTGTGTTTGCTCTCCAAGCCACTCAAGAGCTGGTTGTTCTTCTGGTGGGTTATCACTGGGACTTTGTCCAGCCTTCAGGAAAGGGTCTTCCTGTTTCTCTGGAAGATCCTATATCTGGGGTTTATGTAAATGCATTGTGTGCATTTGGGTTTATGAATCATTGTGATGGCACACGAGTGTTATGACTCACGTCTTTTGGTTTGTGTGGCTTTGAAAAATAGCTGGACTAAAATACTGTGCTCCTGTAGCTGGGTGCCAGGTTTTGTACCCTCCCTACTCCACTCCAGGAGCCCCTTGATTTCTCAACATGGTGACAGTGCCATTCTGTTCTTTGTGGGGTGTTGAGTGTGAGGTAATTTGAATATGGAAAGAAAACTGTGTGTTTTGGCTGCTTTGGGTCGTGCAACAACTTTTTCCATTTTGCAATAGCAATAAAGATGAAATTGCAAATTAGGTGAGACTTTTGCCTGAAGTTTGGGGCTAGAAATGATGTTTTTTCCAGCATGGAATCCAGTATTTCTGTCTCTCCTGCTTTCACTTCTCTTTCACTCCAAAGGCAAGAGAGTTTTTGTTGATGTCTGCTAATTTAATGTCGCCTACTTGGTTAGTTTGAAATTTCTGCCTTATATAAGAACACAAAAAATGTGCTTGTTATGGGAGTAGCCCTTAGCTGTTTGCTGAGGGTGGAATTTGATGGCCATATTTTCATGAGTGTGTGTTTTAAGTAAATTTCAGTACAGATATGGGAAATTGTGTAGGACAATCTGTGCTGAAAATGTGCACAACGTGGACTGAATTCTCCCTCACATAACTTAAAGCATAATTTAACAGTGGATACTTCTAAACTGGTTTTTAATCTGGCTGTGTCCAGTGTAGTTTCATTTGTAAACACCAGATCAAACCAGGTTATGACCCACTTCAGGCATATCTCTTATTAAATCAGGAGTATTGGCTGAATGGATGGGATCAGGTTAATTCATCTGGAGCCAGAGGGAAGTTCAAAGCTGAAGAAATTGACTGTTGGGGCTCATCTGATAACAGGCAAAGGACTTGCAAATGACATTTGTAATAGCTGATTTTCAGCAATTTCTGCAGAACAGGATAGGGGACTTAAAACAGGAGCTAGGCTGTCAGCTATGAGTAACCCTGTTATCAAGATAGCATTTAAAAAAGCAAATGTGTTTGGAAGGTACAAACTGAAGTGAGAACTTTTGGATCTGCAGTGGAACCTGGAAGATCATGTGTTAGAAAGACACTGTTGAACTTCATTAATTCCATATAAATCAAGTAGATTTTTAGCATACCCTCTGTGGAAAATTGGAAGAAAAAGCTCATTTTATTTCTCTGTTGATCAATATCCTCCACGTAATATCCACTCCAGTTAATATTTCTGAAATAATAAGAACAGTATTTATATGATAAAAAAACTGAAGGACAAGTATCTTGTTCTTGGGAGAACAGGTATTTTCCAGGAAGGGAGCTGCAGGTGATCTGTGTACATGTGCACCCAAGGAATGTTTAGAGGTGTATAGAGGCATGATGGGTGGAGAAAGATTGGCATTATAATATTTTTTTGGAGTTCTGAGGCATCTACATCAGATTTCCTTAGGAGAAGAGGCTTGCAGAAAAACTTTGTAAACGTTGTTTGACAAAAATGAAAAAATATTCCAAGCCATTATATGTGTGTAGGTGAATTATCTTTTAGAAGGGAGAAATGTGCAAAATGTTGTCTGCACACACAGGGTGTCAGTAAACCCTTTATTCAGGGTTCTTCCATACTTGGCTTTAGTATCCTTGTAACCAGAGTGGGGCCTCAGCTGAATTACAGGATATTCAGAGGAAAAATTGTGGATTTTCATATAAAGGAGGAGTCCTGCGAAGAGCCCTGAGGTAACTGGGAAGCTGGAGGCCTCCCCTGAAGGGAATGTTACTGCACTGAATGACTCATTTCACCTATAATTAAATTACAAAAGTGTTCCAAACTTTTAGATACCAGGGTGGCACAAGGAGGGAATTTACACTTGGCATGGAAACGTGGCATTGTGGCTTTTGATGAAAAGGATTCTTGTAAAGGCAACTTCACGTTGTGTATCAGGAAGGACTTGGTTAAAGAGATGAGTGACTTGTAGGGAAATTGTTTTTATGTGGTATCAACCAGTTATTTTTGAAGTTTAGCCAAGGAGGCTGAGCACAACATGGTTACTCAGTCAGTCTGTGCATGAGGAGTTGCTGAGTGATAAAATTTCTGCCATGTCTATCAGGATTCAACGTGTAACAAAGTATATTTTAAAACCTTTTATCTTCCTGGTTAGTGGCTGACTGGATGGGGCACAATTTGTTTCTGAGGAAACAGACCTTGAACAGGCAACATTTGCTTTTCAACCCTTGGTTTTACTTTCAAAACTAACTCTGTAATGCTGTTTTTTCTCTCCTTATTCCTTGTGACAAAGTTTGAGGCATATTGATACAGTAACCAATGTAATACCTGTTGAGATCTGTTGTTTTCTACTATTTTCATTTTTTTCCAACCAAGTTTTATCAAAAGCAGTGGTGGCATATTCAGTTGTTTCATCAAATGCTCCTATTAGCCAGAGCCACTCCCAGCTGTTTTTTGGGTTTACACTTTTAGAACTGTTGCTGCTTATAATTCAAAAGCTTTCTATAAAATCCTGGTGCTTGTGAAAATACTTTTCTTACTGGTCTTAGAAGTGCTGATGTTAGCACCTAATCACTGCTGCTGAGTAATAAATACTATTTTCATTAATGACAGAAATTGGACTGTGTTTAGGGTAATTTAGTATTAACTACGTGATAAAATGTTAGAGCTGTAAGTAGTGGCCAGCTAAAATTGGGTTTAAAAATGAGGCCTCTGCCTTCAGAAAATATTGTTGGGTGGAGAAATAATCTTAGCTCTTTACCCTTGAGTGGTGTTTTTATGGAAGAACCAGCAAATATGGAAGAAACTTGTGTAATTTTGAGTTTTAGTATCACTTATGTCTGCTTTTTCTACTTGTGGAAATCAAATTCATCCTCTGTTTTTATGCCTTTTTTCCTCATTTTTATCTGCTCTGTTTCTGCAGTTGCACTTGGGCTGCATCCAGTGGCATCTCATGCTGGATTTTTTGGGCTGGGTTTTTTGATCAGTTCTGTGTGTGATGCCATGGTGTGACAGAGAGTTGAACAACTGTAAAAACCCTTATTTTGCCACATAATTTTTGTAGGCAGATAAATTCTCTGATGTGTTTTGCTGATGGCTGGCTTGGGTGGTGTAACCTCTCAAATCAGCTGCTGGGCTCAGACACTTTGGAATGACAAGCCACAAACTCACAAATAATGACTTTAGAGCCAGCTCTTCACAGACCTGCAGCACGTCCTTTGCAAGCAGTCTGATAATATCTAAACTTGATGTTCCAACTCATCATATTAAAAGCTGTGTTCTCAACAATAAATATGTAAGCCCAAGAGGTGATGGAGCAATTGCCAACACTGTACTTTTGATTATAGTAAAGCTTCTAAACACTTTCAAAATGAGGTGTGAGCACCTGCTGAAGGAATTGTAAAGGGTTTTTCTTCTGTGGCCAGGAGCCTTTTGTGGCAGATGAATACATTGAACGGCTGGCATGGAGAACACCTGGGGGAGGTTCCAGAGGTGGAGAAGCTTTCGATCCCAAAAGGTAAAAAATCAAATTGCACAATGGTCAGAGTGAATGTATCTCTAATTGTACTGTTTTATTCCACATATAATAACAGAGCTGTGTGTCCAAGGAGGTTTTCATGTGGCAGAATTGCTAACATTTGTGACCATGAGCCGATTATTCAGAACTAATTATTCAGTAATGAGTAGGGAAAGTCACTTTCTGATTGAGACCTTTTGAATGAAGGAGAATTGGTATTGTTGGTGCTTGTCAGACAATTGCTGGATTCAAGCATAATATGAGACTTCACTGCTATGATAGTTAAGCCAATTTAATGAGATTCTTACTTTAGTTTCCTGAGCTGCCTTGTTTTAAGACTCAGCAGTTTGCAAATAAGAGACACAAAAAGGTAGAACAGCAAGAGAGGCAGCTCTGGGGATGAGATCTCGTGATAAACTAATCTGACTTACTAAAATGTCAGAAAATTAACCTGACACAGCCAAAGGACGTTAATTCTGGAGCACCTGGCTCTTTGGAGGCGTCTGAAAAGAGAAAGGATATTGTGGAATTTCTAGCAAGATGCTGAACTCTTGACATTCAGTCTGAGGCCCGTATCCTCTGCAGAGCTTTACGTGTGATTGAAGCAGGAAGAAGCCTGGAAATACACAACACTGTTCCCTGGAACTCTTTCTGTGTGCTTGTGCCCAGTATATACATTAGGGTAGTTCATGATTTGTACAAATTCCTACTTAGTTAAACAGATTTTCTGCATTTCTGCTGGTTTGCTTGGTGAACTTCTGGGAGGCACTTCCACATTTTTCAGGACAAGCAGGTGAAACACGCAACAATAAATATTTTTCTTGTGGCATCTTCTAGTATTGGGCAGGGAGCCAAAATTAATATTAAGAAAGAAATATTAAGAATATTAAAAAAGATGCTGCTTTTGTTTTGTAGAAAGAGTACTGGAGTCTGTATTTCTTATCTGTAAACCTGACTAGCAGCTGCCTCTTCTGCTTCTTTCATTTCTCAATATATTGAGCAGTGCTGCTGAATAAGTGCAGAGTTGACACAAGATCTGTTTAAAAAACAAACCCCAGCCTGAATGAGTTTGTTGAAATTAATAGAGATTGCCTGAATTTCTCTAGGCTTCTGTTTGGAAGAATGCTGTGTGTCACTGTTGTTTAAATTTGATTTTCAATATGCTTCTGTAAACTTAGATGTGTTTTTTCTGGTTTTCTGTGAAATCTGCTGCCGTGTGCAGATTGCTCTTGGGCTTCTGGCAAGCAGGGAGTGAAGGAGAGGAATCACCAACATCTGCCTCAGTCCAGTTTTCTTTAAGAAGTTGTGCCCTCAAGTAACTGACTGGACTAAAAGCCTCTTCTGACATTAAACCTGGACAGCAAAGTTCTGAAATGTTTCAGATGTTTTCAGTTCTTAGCATGAGTTTTATGGCTGTGGAGGATCTGCGAGTAATCCATTCCTTGACCAGTGACTGGGATATTTAGAAAAGAAAGAGCTGAAAATATGACTGAAATAGGACAGAATGAATAAAAACAGGAATGAGAAAGAGAGATGTTGAGAACAGAATGAAAAGAGCAGAGGGAATTCAAGAATGCATTCAGATGTACTGTGGTTTGGAGGAGTAAAATGTGAGTCTGAAAGAAAAGGTGAAGTCAGTCAGAACAACATTATGAAATGATGGCTGTGTCAGTTCCTTATTAATAATTACTCTTTGTAATGCTGATTTCCAACTTTACAGTAACATGTAGAGTAGAGAATATTCTTCTGTTGTATCCCTTACACTGAAGGGATGTAGTGGCCTAAGCTTTCTTTTTCCATGTGAGATTTGTTTAGGGAAGGTGGGGATGTAGGGATTCCTGCATCTGTGGCAGAGCCACGTTCTTGAGGGATTAATATTTTGGTGTTCCTTTCTCCTTTGGCCCACCATGCACAGAGTTTTTATGTTGTCGTAGAATGGTACACAACCAGGGTGATGCAGTTTAAATCAAAATTTTAGAAACAGAATTTGTCTAAAATATTTAATGTTAAATAGTAATCATATATAAAATATTTAAATTTAAGATTTAAATGTATTTATTTATTTAAATCTTCAATCTAGAAACATTTCTAAGTTGGACATGGTTAGATTAGCCTTGTGTGCAAGTTGCTTTTTTTTTTTTTTGAGAGGCGTTTTAAGCACTTCAGAAAACACTGTCTTTCAAACTAAAATCTGTTTTCCTGTATTTTATTCTAAATCAGATTATTGGAAGAATTTGTAAACCATATCCAAGAATTACAGGTAATGGATGAAAGAATTCAGAGGAAGGTGGAGAAGCTAGAACAACAGTGCCAGAAGGAAGCAAAGGAATTTGCCAAGAAAGTACAAGAGCTGCAGAAAAGCAACCAGGTAAATCCAAGGGCTAGAGTCAGTGGGAAGCTGTGCAAGTTTTCAGAGCATCCTGTGCTCCTTCAGCTTTTCTTGGTGCAGGGTGTTGCTGTTTGAGATAACAATAAAGAGGGTTTGATGACAATTTCTCCTGTCAAAGGAGGCTCATCTGCATGTTCCATTAAGGAGTGTTAGCAATGCTGAAAGTGGGGAGTCTTCACAATAATTTAAAGGAGTACACTAAACTTTATTTGGGTTGTGTGTAATTAATTAATTAGCAGTTCTGAAATGCAGCACCTGCATTCACTGGGCTTCTTCCTGAAGGAAATCTTGTGTTTCCTGAAGTGCACGAAATGGAAATCATGAGTTTAGTGTCTGTGTTCTCCAGGTTGCCTTCCAACATTTCCAAGAGCTGGATGAGCACATCAGCTATGTAGCAACTAAGGTCTGTCACCTTGGCGACCAGCTGGAGGGGGTAAACACGCCACGGCAACGGGCTGTGGAGGCTCAGAAGCTGATGAAATACTTTAATGAGTTTCTGGATGGAGAGCTGAAGTCTGATGTTTTTACAAACTCTGAAAAGGTAAGAGCTGTCAGCGGGATGAAAGCAGTTCAAAGCAATAAGCGGGACTGCCCTAATTACAAGCTGCTACCATGACTTACCATGGTCAGACTTCAAACCACTGAGTGACTGACTTGTTAAAGTTTCATTGTTCTGAAATGTAAATTAACAACACTGGGCTGCAGATTGCTGATAAAGCATTTGTATTCAGCGATGCTTAATGTGGCAATGTTGGCATTTTTCATTTTATGAAATTATCGGAGATTTGGGAAACGCTGGGAGGGCAACTTTGGAGTGCAATACAATATCTGCCTGTTTCCTTTGAACCCCTTGCCTCAGATCCATCCTGTAAAGCAGAACGTTTCTGAATGCAACTTCTTTGTGCAACTTTGCTCTGTTGGGTCAGTCCACTGGCCTTGGATACCTTTTTGTCACAGCATGCCTTTGGGCTTTGTGTAGTCCTGTGGTTATGTCTCCACCCTTGGAATTTAGAGGAACCAGGCAGGAAAACTTCAAAGCAATGTTCAAGCATTTTGTTTTTCTTGTGCTTCAAGAGTATGTTCATGAAGCAAATACAATCTGAGTGGTGTGACAAACAGAAATAAACTGAAGGAAAATAATCCAGCTCTAAGCAAAAGGATGCATTGGATTTCCCAATGCAGTTTAAGTAAAGTTGTTGGTTTGGGTTTGTTGGGGGTTTTTTTTAATGTGATGTATCCTGAAGAATCTTCCTTCCCTCCTTAAATTCTGTGCAGTGGTATGGTTGTAGTCAGGAAAACAATTATATGTGGAAACAGCAAACACTTGATTTGCACATTTAGCAAAAAAATATGTGCTTGAAATGCAGCTCATGGAAGACCTGAGAACAGGTTAATAGTCACCCCCTCCCCACTGAGCTGGAGGTGTCTCTCAGGGAAATGAAAAGCTAATCATTTTATATAGTTGTATTCCCAAGGAGTCACTTGCACAGTGCCTTTTGATTCATGGTCTGTGGATATATGGTAATTACTAGTTGATAGCTTGCCCTGATTCCAGAGAGAGCAGAGGAAAAACCTCCCTGATTTCCAAGGGAAACAGAAAGGTTTCAGCATAAGGGAAGTTCTTCTATGGACAGCCTTTCCCAGAGCTGCATAAATTTTTTCTTTTCTTTTTTCCTAAGGAGTAATAAAACATGCATTTTACAAATATTTACTGGCAGCATGGTGAATTACAAAACGTAAGTTAGAGAATTGTTGTCTGCTCAAGAGGCTCAAAGAATTCAACTTTCACTTTATTTGTAAATTAAAGTTTCATGATACATCCTGTTGGAGAACCAGAAAAATTTAGTAGTTAAATAGGGTGAACCTGGAAATTTGTAAACAAATGAATCTCTGTGCACCCCAAAGAATAATAAGATACTCATTCAATCTGTAGGAAGACAAATGTATAGGCCTTAACTCTTGTGCCAGTCTGCAGGAGAAGGGTGTGGGAACACAAACAAGAATTTCTGGATACAAGTTATCTTACTGAGGCTAATTTCAGCCAGGTGGAGTCTTGAACTTTTTCCCTCCTGATTTAAACAATAACTTGAAGAAGTGTTTGTAGAAGAGCCTGCCCAGACAGGAGCTGTTACATCTTAGTGAATCTTTGTACTAAAAATACTTCTAAAGTATGAGATGGTAACAAATATTCTTAAATGTAAAACCTTAGTTCTTAGTTCTTTGTCAATGTCTTCTGATCTTCAAACTGATGGGGGTTTTAGATAATGTTTTAGAGCATGTTATGATTTTTTGTGCTCTGCCAGCCCTCACAAATGTGGGCTTTTCTTTGAGACATTGAGGGGATACTGTGAAAGGAGAGGCACAAACAAGAGTATAGTACAGTTATGTTCTAATTGATACTTTTCTCAGTAGTGTCTGTTCTTAAAATCTGTTGGATTCCTTTCTTTCCCTACACTCCATTTGTTGCTTTCCACTTTCTCCCAGCCACACTGAGCAATTTCTGACTTACTTCTGTGAAGGTTTTCCTTGCTGGTTTATCCCCTTCTGTGCATTGTGTCTTCACCCTCTGAATCCTTATAATTTCCCTTGTGCTGCTAGCTAACCAGTCTAAAGATTCCTGAAGTGAGCAAATCACTCCAGCACAATTAAACTATCAAAATGATCAGCAGCCCACTTGTTTATCGTGCAATAAAATCATCCTGCTTAATATGTTTGCTGTTATTTTCATGTCCATTTCTCTATGTTCTGTACTTAATTTCATTATGCCTTTTCACTTGTGCATGTTTTCTGTTAAAATTCTCCCTTGCTATTATTTCTCCATGACTTTTCAGTTGTTTTTTCCCAGATACATTATAACCCTTAAGTTGTATTTTACAAAATCAATATTTATTTTGGTTTTAATGGTTTACAGAAGCCTGATTCATTTAAAAATTAAAGATGTCTGGGTTTAAGCAGAAACTGTGGAGAATTGATTTGTCATGGCTTCTCTAGTGCATAGAAAAAGTCCTGAATTCAATAAAATCTAAGTTAGTTAACAGCTATTGTGTGAAGAGGAAACAAAGAAAATGTTGTGTTTGTGGGATTTCTTGGTTGGTTTTTTTTTTGTTTGTTTTGATTTTGCAGCTTTGGTGAATAACTGCTAATATATAGACAATTGTATAGATCCCAGGTGTTAGGTATTAATGTTGCTGCAAGCTAATAGAAATAACTGCTCTTTCATTGGATTTATTTGAGGAGTGTAGCAGCTTCTGCCTTAAGAGGCTATTGTAAGCTGACAGTTCAAAACATAAGCTGCTCTTAATAGTCAGAATGGATCACTTTGAGTGCCCCTATTTTTGCTGAACAACCAGCCTGGTGTGATTCCTGTGCTCTCTATTCTTACCTGTGTGTCTGCTTCTATTCTTGAAAAGTTTTAATCCAGCCTGCTCTAAGTGGTGGCAGAATAGGATTTCATTACTTCCTTCCCTCTCACTTCAGTTCCCTGGATCATCACTAATTGGAAGAACAAGATAAACTCCAAATTCTGCATGTTCTCCATTGTGCCAGCTTATAAAGCTTTTAGTCATCAAACAATTCAGGTTGCAAAAGACGTCTGAGACCCTTGAGCCCAACCGTTCCCTCAGCACTGCCAAGGCCACTGCTAACCCATGTCCCCAAGTGCCACATCCACATGGCTTTGAAATCCCCCAGGAATGGGCACTCCACCACTGCCCTGGGCAGCTGTGCCAGTGACAACCCCTTCCATGAAGAATTTTTTTTCATGTGAATTTAAACCTCCCATGGCACAACTTGAGTATTTTTCCTCTTGTCCTGTCCCTGTTCTTTGGGAGCAAAACCAAATCCCTCTGGCTGTCCCCTCCTGTCGGAATTGTGGAGAGTGAAAAGGTCCCTCCTGAGCACCCCCCAGCCCCCTCAGCTGCTCCTCATCAGATGTGCTCCAGCTGTGTCACGTTTGGCCCAGTCAGCACTGCTTAAATCCACACAAGTTCAATTACAACCAGCTGCCTTCCCACACTTTGAAATTTGTCTTTTCCGTCATTTTATTCAGCATAACGAAGCAGTCACCACTTAGATGCACTTCCTGTGCTGCCTGGTGGGGAAGAATAATTGATAAGAGGTTCTGCATGTTCTGTTTTGCATGCTGTGTTACCTGTTTATTAGCTTTTGTATTCATGCAGCTATTCTTATTTTGTAGCTCTGTAATTATCTGACTTCCATCTTGATTTTTGCTTTGGACCTCAGAGTTTATAATTTCTAATACATCTTCCATTTCTCTTTCTTTGGGAGAATGCTCTGCTTTGATCCCTTTTTTCCCCTTTCTCCTCTCTCCATGCCAAGCAGGGTCATGGCTTTTTTTTGGTATGAGCTTTGTCCAGACAGTTCCACACTTCCACAGACATCCCCAGTGGGAACATGTGATGTGACTTTTCATCATATTTTGACCTATATTACTTTATGTTAAAGAAAAATACCTTAAGCATCTTAAAAGTACATATAGGAACTTGGAGGGGCTGATCTCTTCCACGGGTATGTCAACTCAACCAGCTTTAGAGATAGGAACTTTGTGTATGAAAATTGGACAGTGCAGGGGGAGGAAAGGAACAGCCCAAAATCAGACCTTCTTTAATGACTCTGTCATGTTTTCTTCTCACCAGATTAAAGAGGCAGCTGATATTATTCAGAAACTTCATTTGATTGCACAGGAACTGCCTTTTGACAGGTAAAAATCTATCTGAACATCTTTTTAAGAAAGTAAATCTTCGCACAGCTATGATTTTTCCAATACTTCCCTTGTCTCCCCTTTTGGGCTGTGCTTAGGGATTCATGGAGCTTTTGAGCTGGATTGTGTGCTTATTTCTCTCTCCTCTATTCTCAAATTTGTGTTCACGCACTCATGTTGTAGGATCATCTTTACATACACATCCTAAACTGCTTAACAGACTTTTAATGGGATAATTTTGCTTTGCTGACTTAATGCTAGATTTGAATTAGATGCTTGTAGGTTTTTAGGGATATAAAGCGGGGAACTTTTCTGTCGTCTTTGTGCTGCGTGTTTTCATTTTTAAGCAGAGTGCCTGCTGTTCATGATCCAGGATGCCTGTGATTTCTCATGTGATGTGGATTTGAATTTAATCATGCTATTTTTTTGTTGTTAACAGGTTTTCTGAAGTAAAATCAAAGATAGCAAGTAAGTTATCTATCCAGTTCAATCCATATTGCTGTATTTGAATTGTTAAAGATGATTAAAGAAATAAGCAATACTGTCAGTGTTGCAGTTTTTGCCTGAATTATGTAGCCTGATGGGTTTTTGTTGTTATCCCCTTTCCTCTCCAGGTAAGTACCACGATTTAGAGTGCCAGTTAATTCAAGAGTTTACCAGTGCTCAGCGCAGAGGAGAAATCTCCAGGATGAGAGAAGTAGCAGCAGTTTTGCTTCACTTTAAGGTAAAAACTAAGGGGCTTAATTTGAATATGTGAATAAAACCGACCCACGGTACAATAAGTGCCTGTTTTGAGTTTAATGTATTCGTGTGGGCACAGCCCTCATGTCAGATAATGTGTAACTTCAAGGGTTCAATCTGAAATCAAGTGCAGGGGAATAAAGGAGGCAGATGAGGGGGATTGAGGGCAGCATCAGTGGAGAACTTTCTAAGGTAATCTCTTCTTGCATGGGTGTGACCTGACTTTCATGCTTGAGAAAGAATGATGAAACTTGAGGTATAGATCCATGCAGAGTGGTGGTAAGTGGAGTTATGTTAGAAACATAACAAAAATGGGTTTGGAAAAGTCTGTGCTTTGAAGGAATTCTGTTTGTTTTGGTTTTGTTTTTTTTTTTACTTAAATTTTTCACAAGTTTTATGTTTCTGTGATTTAGTTTTGTACTGAAAACATGAACACCCTGCTCTAACACAGAGTTATTTTGCTCCTTCCACAGGGCTATTCCCACTGTGTTGATGTGTACATAAAACAGTGTCAAGAGGTAACGCAGTTTGTTTACATCATTTTTTTATTTACATTACATTGTTGATTTAATTAGTCCTATATAGGTTGTTGGAAATATATTCTGAAATGTGTTTCTCAATCCCTAGGGTGCATTCCTGAGGAATGATGTCTTTGAAGATGCAGCCATTCTCTGCCAGAGAGTGAATAAGCAAGTTGGAGAAATCTTCAGCAATCCAGAGACTGTGCTAGCCAAACTCATTCAAAATATCTTTGAAGTTAAACTTCAGGTATTTCAAATTTTAACATGTTGAAGTTCATTGAGGAACCTCTTAATAAAAAAATATTTTATCTAGGGATAGCAATTAATGAGAATTTACAGCGTTGGTAATCTTTGTATAAGGGTGTAGAATCAACTCATTGCTCTGTAACAATTAGGACAGATAATCAAGCCCATATCAAATAAATCTCCTTGTGCTCTGAATACAGAGCAAATACTCAAATTCAATATGTAAAATTATTAGGGGATTGCTGTGTTCATTGGGTAATTCATGAGATTTCATACACGAGTTTGATTTGTTCTCTATGCCCCCTACCAAGAATATGTCAGGAAAAGAACTTCCACATTTCATATCTCTAATTTGCTCATTCTTGGATTTGGGTGTTGTTTGTGAAGTTAGCATTGAATAAGTGAAAATCATTTATGTTGTGGGTAGTGTCTTGCAACTAATGCAATATTTATGAAAATCTAAAGTAATTGAAAATACTAAGTTTTTCATCCTGCAAATACACCCACTAAAGTTCTTAAAGTCATCAACATGACTTTCCTTGCAAAAAGCAATTTCCCTGTAGATGTTGCTCTCATAGTGTAGAGATTGAGCTTGTGTTTCAACCCCAATTTTGTGTGTCAGTTTTGAATTAGTATTTTATGATAAATAATACTTTTGTCCAAATATTCAGTGATAAGAAGGGCTCTAAGCTTGTATCTGCTTTGTGTATGTATTATGATAAGCAAATATGTAACCATCTTTTTGCCTTGTCAATGGCAGAAATGCTCTGAGACCTCTGATGCTTTTGATTCTTAAAATGAGGGGATTTTTTGTTAGTTGGTCAGACATAGTTTCAAAGCCATCTGTCTTTTGTCTTTTCTTCACACATTACTGTTTTGTGTTATTAAATCACTTCCTTCTACAAGTGTGTTTAACCCCCTCTGTGGATAATGGAGGAAGTGTAAATTAAAGATGTAAAACCAAAGGAGAGATGAATTTCCTTTAAGTAAGATCTACACTTTGCAGGAAATTCCATATAATCTAGGAAGTAGTGAGAGTGACCTGTGGTTGTCAGTTTATCTGCTAACAGATGTACCAAATTTTGCAGAGTTATGTGAAGGACCAGCTGGAAGAACACAGGAAATCAGATGCAGAACAGTATCTTAAAAACCTCTATGATCTATATACAAGGTATGTATATATCAATGATTAAATTATTGGATTGAAGCTATTGGAAAATAAACAGATTTATTGTCAAGAAAAAGAAGCCAAAAATGTAAACTTCTCATAAAAGCTGTAAATTTTTTATGTCTATTAACCTTTACAATGATGGGTTTCCTAAGGAAAATTTAAAATGGCCATTATTATTTTCAGTGGGTACTATTGTGATCTTCAAGAGTAATTTTAAAACTGTGCAAAAGCCAGTCCTCCCCATCTCACTGGCAACTTGATTGCAGTGGTGCTGTGTGTAATTAAACATGAATTATGTGAAATTCTTTGCTTAAATGTGAAACTGCTCCAAGTCTTAATCACCATCAGGGTTCTGTTGTGCTGTGTACTTTACAAACGTGTAATGCTGTAATTCATCCACATTCAACCTTTTCCTCCCCTTCCCTTCTTTGTTTCTTTTGCATAAAGAACCACTAATCTGTCAAGCAAATTGATGGAATTTAACTTGGGTACTGATAAGCAGACTTTCTTGTCTAAGCTTATCAAGGCCATTTTCATTTCCTACTTGGAGAATTACATTGAGGTGGAAATTGGCTATTTGAAAAGTAGGAGTGCTATGATTCTGCAGCGCTATTATGATTCCAAAAACCACCAGAAGAGGTCCATTGGCACTGGAGGGTAAGTTCCTTTTGGGAAGTTTGATAATTTTGAAGTGGAAGGGAGGTGGTGAGGGGAGAAAGGCTGTGTTTGCCATGCCAGATGCACAGTGATGAACTGTCAAAGACCTACAGCTTTTTATAATTTGCTTTCACTTTATGTTCTGCTCAAAAGTGTGTTGCTCTGAGTACATGTGAAATGTACTCAGTGCATGGTATTTGTACATACTGGAAATGAAAAATACCAGTTAAACCTATGTTTCAACTTAGGATCCAGATCCACAAAAGGACTGAAGCAAAACTAAGGTACCTAAAGCATGTGTATGTGTGTATCTAAAAGCATACATTTTTTTTCACCTGCCCAGGTCTTGTGGTCCCCTCCCAAGACCTAGGAAGGGGAAAAGACCATAGCAATGTCAGTGAGAAAGCTCTTAGTGAGCCCAGAAGATGCAATGGACTTAGAGAAAGGTAAAACAAGACTTCATTATCCTCAGGGTAGAAAAACTAATGAAGGAGTAGTGAGAAGTGGGATAGGAAGTATTAAAACTTGTGTGAAGCAGAGGTGCTAAGACTGCTGCACCTTTCAAAGAGCTGCTGGGTTCAGTGTGTCAGGAATGATATGGAAAAAGCAGCAGTGAAGTAATTTTAAAAAAAAGCAAAGATGCAAATTTAATTTTCTTGGGGAAAATTAAATTTATTGTAGTGCGTAACTGTATGGGTTGTTTTATGCATGGAAATGTGTCGAAGCATGCTTGACTAAATAAAGAACTGCTGAGATAATGGATGAGGATGAGAGGATTTGTGGGTGTGGATGAGATAGGAAGCTCTCATTAGTGTTTGGAAAGTGCAGTGTGACAGGGAGGATGGAGGCTGAATCTGTCCAGAGAGCAGAAGTGCTGCAGGATTCCAGTGAAATCACTCATCCCACAAGGGGAATGAATAACTGCTCCCATGTGTGAACGTGCCATTCCAGAACACAGTTGACCATGGAATCAGAGGTGGTAGTTTTGCATCTACTGCCAATTTTTGTTTGTAAAGCTTGCAAGACTTGTCTTAATGCTTGCACATCCTAAACTGTGTCTTGGGTCCTGTTTTTGAGTTAACAACTACAAGATGCTAAATTGTTGTTGTGTTTGAGTACCAAAATTTCCACCTGGTGAAATCTTTTTGGGGTCTGTCTTTGTTCCAGTATTCAAGACCTCAAAGAGAGACTAAGGCAACGAACAAACTTACCCCTGGGGCCAAGCATTGACACACATGGGGAAACTTTCCTGTCACAAGAAGTGGTGGTTAACCTTTTGCAAGAAACCAAGCAAGCTTTTGAAAGATGTCACAGGGTAAGTTTGCTTCCTGTGACCTCCCTCAGTGGTGAGATTTGAGATGTTGTGTGTGAGATTAAGTCTTGAGCTTAAGTTTTTGGTTGAGGTGTGATAGGAAGAGGAAAGGACATTTCAAATTGTCTCTTGTGTTTTTCATGGAAATGGAGCCACAGTGGAGGCTGAGGGTTTGTTTTTCCACATGGATCTAGTTGTAATTTGTGAGTATTAATGCTGGCTGTTTTTGGAAGAAGTGGTGATCATTAAACCTACTGGCTGCATTGGTTTTCTTATTAAATTAGACCCAAAACCTGAAAAACCTTTAGTGTGGTTTTCTTTTCCTGCTTTAAAAATACACTGTTCAACAGTTGCTTTCGTGCCTCAAGTGTAATTTCTTCTTAGATTAGTGAATGATCACCAATAAAATACTGAGAGGAATAGTCTTAAACATTATTTACCTTGGTAACCCTCTACAGTTTTTTAAATGCTTCAGTCTAACATGAAAAAGGTATTTTACTTCTGATTAAATTGCTGGTTTTGCTGCCTGTCAATCATATTTGCCTGGTATTTGGTGTAAATGAAAACCCTTGAAATTTAATTGCAGACTTAAATGTGATTTTTTTTATTAGCTGATTTCTAAGAAGTTTTAATTCCTTTAACATTCTCAATGAGCTTATGGCAGAAAAACTTCAGATATTTAGATGTTTTCATATTTTGTAAACTGAGTGGAGCCAAAGACAGAGCAGGGTACAGACACAAGACTTTTACCTGCACACCCTTGGGATCACCACCTTCCTCAGGGTGAGAATCAGTGCCTGTAAGGCAAGCAGGTGGATCATTATTTTTCTCAATATCATAGTTGCTAGGAGCAGTTGTTAAATTCATGATAAAAACTGGTTTTTTCCACATGTGTGCAACCTTTTGTTTCTGCCTTTCTGTTGGGATCAGATTTAATATAAATTATTTTAGAAGAATTGTATTTGAGTGGAAGCCCCAATGGATCTTGGCACATAAGGAGATTTCCAGAATTAGGATTTTAGAATTTAGGGGTTTGTGGTCAAAGCAACTCACTGTGCAAAAGATAAGTTAGTCCCTGGCTAACTAATTGTGGTATTTATGTCACATAGCAGATGTGTGCAGGGTTCTGCCAGCTGTGACTGCTTTAGGAAAAATAAATTGGTAATTTTGACGTAGTCATATATTGAAACATTTCACTGTTTGGAAATTTCTGTTGTTGGGTTTTTGAGTTTTTTGGGGGGAAATACAGCAGAACATTTTGAGTGTTGTGTAAATTACCTCCAGTTGCAGTAGTAATCTTTCTTCCTTGAAGCTTTATAAAAGTCTTCACCTAATTCCTTAGGAACCAAAGCTGTTTTTCCTAGGTACAAAAGCCCTGTCACATTTTTCTTTAGAAAAGGGATTTACTGACAGGTTGCTGTCCGAAATCCCATGTTGCTTACAGCTCATCAAAGTCCAGATGCTGAGTGTAAATGTGGCCATTGCTGCACTTAATAAAAGTCTTCATGCTCCATTGACTCCAGCTGAACTGTGCTAAATGTAGCCCAGGTTCAGCTGCATTATTTTTGCTGCAGTGCTAAAAGAACACAAACTGGAGCTCCAGACAACCCAGTGTCCTGCTTCTCACTGTGGCCAGTGCCAGGAGGGTGTTAAATGAATAAAATACAGGGTATGCATAGAGTAATCTCTTCTGAATGCATTTTCCCAGCATCCAGTGGCATGCAGGTTAGGCAGTTCCTGAGACTGCATCTGGAAAACTGTTGTGAGGACTGTTAATTAATATATTCTTTTATTATTACTCTTATAGTTATTATTAGAAACTGTTAATGCTTTTGCTTATTGTAGCATCGTGTGGCAGCTTGAGTTTACTTGTAAATGCTGAAGGGTTTGTTGATATTTTAGGCTGTTCCTGAATAATTCCCTGTATGGATACTTTTCATTTTGAGTAAAATTCCAATTATTCTGGAGTACTTGTTACATTTTAAGCTTATCCCTTATGCAATATCCAATAAACTTTCAAATCTATGTAGAACTGACCTTTAGGACATTTTTTTTTCTTTTTCTTTAAAGCTCTCTGATCCCTCTGACTTACCCAAGAATGCTTTCAGAATTTTTTCTATGCTGGTAGAGTTCTTATGTACTGAGCACATCGATTATGCATTAGAAACAGGCCTTGCTGGTGAGTACAGTATTTCCTGAGCATTTCATCTCCTTGGCCTTTCTGTGCAGATGATCTTTGCTGTGCCTTATTGATTGGCCTTGTTCAGGATGTGTTGGTTAAATTAAATCTGTTTCGTGTGTTTGGGGGTTGACATTTAATGGCTTCTAAAGTGTAACTTTCATTTGGGGAATTGATGCACAGATGAAAACGTGCTTCTGTCTTTAGAAACATTTTTATCATAGAAATTGGGACATCAGCATTCCCTCCTTCTGTGTTCAGTGTCATAACAGGAGAGTATTTTTTTATTAAATCTTAATGTTTATAGGAATTCTGTGCTTGTTTGTGTATTTGTGTGCTTAGAGTGACAGTAAATAGGAAAACTGCTTGTCTAAAGAAGTTAAAATCTTGACAGTGAGAACCTGTCTGTCTTGTAAGACAGCATCAAACTCAGATTCTGAAGGAGTTTTTAAATTGACTGCTCTGTTTTGCCATCAGAAATGTTACCAGTTAGATATTTCTGTGCTTATGCTTCTTACCAATATAGCTAGGAGAAGAATTCTATATATGGCACCGTGGTAAATTTTTGAAACTCTAAATCCTGTGATTTAAGCATCATTCATGGAAAAAATCTGCATATTTAAAAAGTCATCATGCTAATTATAAGAACTGCATATGGTTACAATTCTAATGAAACCTCCTTTGCTTCAGGCATTCCCTCTTCTGATTCAAAGAATGCAAATCTTTATTTCTTGGATGTTGTCCACCAGGCCAATACTATTTTCCATTTATTTGACAAGCAGTTCAATGATCATCTGATGCCACTGATCAGGTACCTTTGTTTTGATTAACGTGTTTCCTCTGGTCTTTTTTTTTGGTGAAGAAAGCAATTTTTTTTCATTTCTCATCTCTTTCAAGAGTAGTTTATGCTTGGAATAGTTCAACTTTGATGTTGTGGGAGGGAGAAGAAGAGAAGTTTAAACAAATTGGTTTCTTTGGAAACAAATGGGAGAGGGTGGGCTCCAGGAATACTGATAGGAAGGAAAGACATGGTTTTCCATGGAGATTTTGCTGCTGCATTCCAGGTGGGACTCAAGGGGGTTTGTGGCTGTGCCCTTTTCCTGCTGGGGTGGGAAATCTACACTAGATCCTTTTGGAAGCAGAAAACCCAGGAGACAAATTAGTTTTTATGTTTTAATAATTCACATATCTTCTATACTGTTGCAGTTCTTCTCCTAAATTATCTGAATGCCTTCAGAAGAAAAAGGATATCATAGAACAAATGGAAGTGAAGCTGGATATGGGCATTGATAGGCAAGTAGAGAATAAAACTTAATCTTTTAAACCACACCTTTCTGATATGTTAACTGGCCTTTTAAGCATGAATTATTCCTCAATTCAAAATTGATATTTTAATTTATTTTTTAAAAAACAGATAAACTCCATTGTTGTGCATAGGAAATTTAGATTTTGTGTGGTTAGAGGGTCATGTTTGCCATGGCACATTCTGACCCAAAAATGCTTCTAGAAGGATGTTAAAGGATTTTGCTTATGTTGAAAGAGTGCAATAATTCACTGTTACCTGATTGTCTCAAACTGGTGTTTTTCTACTTTGAAAGAGGGAGAAATGATGATTGAAATAGGTTAAGCATTTGCAGGATTTCCATAGGAGCAAGGTTTGACAAAAATAGGTTAAATGATTTGCTGGGATCTGTGCAGTGCTATGGATTAGACCGAGTCGTGGAAGTCTGGAGACCTGGAATAATTTTGATTCTGACATTGACTTGCTTTGAGGTTGTGACTCATTTAATCTTTTTTCTATTTCTCAGAATAAAAATGAGGGGATAGCTATAAAAATTGCAAATTAAAATCACAGCTGTTTTTCAGCAGAGGAAAATAATAAACGAACGAGCTTAATATTGGGAAATGGAGGTGTTGTGTGATGCCCTACTTCTGACTTGGTGTATTATTTTCTGCAAGTGCAAGGAGAAGGTGGAAATAAGGGATGTAAGGTGGCAATTGAGATTTTAGCTGCTCCTGCTGCAGGTGACCTTAGAGATTTAAACATGAAGTTGGAAGCACTTGAAGCACTGAGGCCATAAGCTCAGATGTAGATAGATACAGGTCAGTCATCAGTATTACAGTGGTTTGTATCTGTTTGTGTTAAATAATTAATTTCTTAAAGACTTAGGAGAACAAGTTCTTGTCAGAAAACAGTACATTCAAATGTTTGTGGATAAGAAATTGAAAAAAAATTGTGCTTCAGCACGTGAAAAAGAGAGATTAGTTTTGAAATAAACATTACATGTAAAATATGTTTGTGGGGCTGCTTTGTGGTGCCACTGATGCTGTTGAGAATTGATTGTCCTGCTTAAAGGAATGAGTTTAAAAAATAAAGGAAATTTTTGAAACGTTGATGGCTTCAGTTTATCAAATATTGAAAAGTGCAAGTGCAGATTCTTGAAAACCATTCACAGCATTTATCTATCTCAGTAAAAGTGATTTATCAGCCAAACAGAATTAGTTCAACTGGTTTTCTCTGAGTATGTATTTTGTGTAAACAGCCTTGTGGGAGTATTTATTCCAAATGGAAATTGAGGACAATGCAAGATACTATTTCTTTAAGTTTCTGTTGTTATGTGGACTTAGAACAAAGTAAATCTGAAATACAAGCCTGAGCTGTATGCACAGGACAAAAATGAGTTTTTTCCCTCTCTGGTTGCATGTGTTCTTCTCTACCTTACCCCAGCTTGAATCCTTCAAGGCCTGGAATGTCCCTGACAGTTGTGTTTGGGAAGGTTGGGGGGATGAGGGGGGTGAAGGAGAGGGGAGGGGAAGAGAAGAGAGCCAGAGGATGTTCCTGGCCAAGGTTGAGAGGGTTGCAGCCTCTGTCGCCTGCTTTGCTGTTTGACCTTTGCTTTGGACTTGAAGGAAGGCAGAGCCTTGCCCTTAGATAATGTTCTGAACAGGTAAATCCTATAAAGGAGAAATAATTGATGCTGAAAAACTCCATTAGATTTCTGGGAGTGAGAGAAATACCAAGCTCTGGCAAAGGAAGAAGTTTCTTTTTCCCCCCTTACCCTTCCTTCATTTGCCAAGTGTTTTCTGAGGCTTGCTTCTGACTCATATGCAATGTGATCTAATTCTGCTAAACTCCTTGGAATGCTTCCTCCTGAGTCTCTCTGAAGGATGCTGTCCAATTTCTCTGAAGAGCTGGATTTGAATGGATTACCTCACAATTCATGTGTCCCCTTTAAAAGCAGCAGGCTGCATGCTCTGCTCCAAGACACTGAACTTGGTGGAAAGACTTTTTAGAGGGTTTTTTTTGGCTGATGCTCCTTCTTCTAACTGCTTTCATAAAATCTTCTCTGTAGAAAAATGTTAGATGCTGGGTTTTTTCCCCTCATTGCTTCATGCTGCTTAGTTTTGTCCAGAATCATGTCAATATATATAAATATAAAAGTCAATGAAATGAAAAAGTTCCTTTCAAAACCCAATCTGTATTTGTAACTTTAAAGGACACTGAATTGTATGGTTGGACAGATGAAGCACATCTTGGCTGCAGAGCAAAAGAAGACAGATTTCAAACCAGAAGATGAAAACAATGTTTTGATTCAATATACAAATGTAAGTAACCAAAGTCTCAGCCCATGAATGTTATCAGGTACAAGATGCTCCCTACCAAACTCCCATTAGACAACATGTGCATTTGCTTAATTTACTTCCATCTTGCACCAAGCACCTCCAAACTCTGTTGTGGACTATTTTCTCAAGCTGAAAAGGAACAAGAGTAGTTTTTATCTAGTGTCAGACACAAATCAGTGGGTGCTGGAGGAACTGGAACATTCTTTCCCCTCCCAAGAGGCCCAAATTTGGAGCAAAGCTTTTAGCTGATAATTAGCTTTAAGCTATCAGTTTCAGAAAATCAATTACCAGGTATTCTCCAGTTGCTGGGTGTTTTTTCCTCTCAGAATGGCAGGAACATGGCAAAGCATCACAGGTACAGCATGAACATTTTACTGCACAGTGTTGGCTCTCCAGTGAGTGTGTCTGAATCCCAGCCTAGGGGCTGCTAGGGTGGCTTACATTAGGGAAAGAGGCAGGGAGGAGTAGGGAAAAAACTCAGTGGGAAGAAGTGAGAGCATTCTCTGAGTGCCTGCAGCCAGGTGGGAATGGGAGAAGTGCAGCAGTAGGTAATAGAGTGTGGGAATGGTGAAAATCCCAGTATGGCTGTTAATTAGGATTTATGATTGTGACTTACAAGAGGTTTTTAATCACACACCCCTTTGGTGGATCACTAAATTAAAAATCAAGATTAAAATGTTCTATTCTGAACTGATACAAGCTATAACTTATTTGAATATTTTCTTGCATCTGTCCTTCTACTTGCAATTTTGCATCTTTGTGTGGCAAATAGAAATGTGGAAAATTATTAATTGAAGAATAAACTTTTACAACAGATCATTGAGATTAATCAGCGTTAGTAACTGATGTTCAACTTACGATGTGGAAGAAAGTAGATTACCTAATTCTTACTTATTTCTTTTTATTTTTGAATCTAGGCTTGTGTGAAAGTGTGTGGGTATGTTAGGAAACAGGTGGAAAAGATCAGGAACTCCATGGATGGCAAGAATGTGGACACGGTTTTGATGGAGCTCGGGGTTCGTTTCCATCGCCTCATCTATGAACACCTACAGCAATATTCCTACAGCTGCATGGGGGGAATGCTGGCCATTTGTGACGTGGCTGAGTACAGGAAGTGTGCCAAAGACTTCAAGGTGAGCCTGTCCAGCAGGAGGAGTGATGGTGTAAATCCTCTCTCTCCTCATCTTTTGAAGATATTGTTGGAATCCTTAAAACCAGAGGGTTTTGGGAAAGCTGCAAAAGGCACGCCTCAGAGACAGCAGAACTGTGATTGGAGCTAAGCAGTAGCCATAAGATGGTTCAGCAGAAAAATTATGTAAGAAGTAGAAAAGTAAGGACAAATGGAACAATGGTCTGTGTGTTAACACTTGTCTAGAATAACTCCCTAAGCTGTAGGAAAGTATATCTAGCTAGATATTAGGAAGTTCTAAGCTTAATAATAGAGCTCTGTGCATTGTGTTTTAAGGCTTACAAACAGATATTGTATTCAAAATAAGCAAGCATTAAGTGAAGGTACGTGTGCTTATCGTGGTTGGATGGAACTACTGTCAATATGCTTTTGCTTTGTGTGATTGGGCAAAAAAGTTTTAAAGTTGTAACACGAAGTTCTTGGTCTGCTGCCTGAGATGTGAGCTGATGGCATCTTCCCATTGTCAGAACCATGTAATGAGAGTGATGCTGGAAAACAAACAGCTCAAGGCACGTTCCTAGCGGTCCCATCCTGTTTGGGATTTGTACACAGCCCCGGTGGCAGATGTAGATGGATGTTCTGGTATAAGACTCCAAGCAACTCTAATTATTTCTGTTTTTTTCCTTTGTTTCCTCTTGCCCACAGATTGCACTGGTCTTACAGCTCTTTGATACTCTGCATGCACTTTGCAACCTTCTGGTTGTAGCCCCAGATAATTTGAAGCAGGTTTGCTCAGGAGAGCAGCTTGCTAACCTGGACAAGAACATCCTTCACTCCTTTGTCCAGCTGCGTGTCGACTACAGGTCTGCTCGTCTGGCTCGCCACTTCAGCTGAGAGCATGGCAGGAAACCTTGCACCTTTGGGCAGCCTCAGTTGTTAGAAAGCACAGGGAATTATTTCTTACCAACCATGGGTGTAACTTTTGTGGGACAGTGACTGTTCAGGATAAAGCAGCAGCCATATTTAAACCTGGCCATGTAGAAGGCGAGCAGGTAAAAATCTGGATGATGTTTCATGTTAGCTCAAGTTCTCCCAGTGAAGAATTTCACAAATCTACTTGCTACTGATTTTTTTTTTTTTAATTGGAAACATGTTGGTGTAGGAGAGCAAATGGTGCATTGAAAGTATTTTAGTCTTCAATATTGAGTTATCAGATACCATTTGTTAGACTTGAACTACAGAGCATAGCATAGGTAATGGATTACATAGAATAGACCAGTGTAAAAACATTCTTCATCAATTTTAATGACTTAGACTTCAGCACAGCTAATCATAATCAAATTATCTTTGATTGGTGTTTCTAAGTCATTTCTTTCATTTAGAACGTTATCCTGCTCAATGTAATTTCTTGCTCTAATTAATTAGCTTGGAATTTCTTTGAGATGTAGGAGTAAAACACTATCCCAGAAAGACATAATTTATTCATTGTGTAGCATTCTAAACAGAACTAAAGTGGTGAAAAGTTTTGGATTTTTTTTTTTTTTAATTTTATTTTTGGTTCTTTGGCTTTGTTTTGTTTTTTTTACCTAATAGTCAAGGGCCCACTGGAATGTACTGGCATTGTATGATCTGACATTATTGTTTCTGTTTGATACCAGCACACTGAATTTTATATATGCTCCTGAAGTAAATGCAGCTGCTTTGCCTAAGGCATCCTTATTACAAGGGAAGGTGCCCATTGTTGGGTTACTATAAAAGAACTTTTTCTCCTGTCTTATTTTGTATGTAAATAAATTCAAATTCTAATGAAGTGAAAGGATAAAATGTAGCCCAGTTTTTGCTATGTGGCAGGAATGGCTCCAGCAAAAACCTAGAGTGGCAAATTCTTGTGCTGAAGAGAATTGATCCTCAGTGCCTGAGCAATATAAAATGTTGAAGTGTGTGAAAGCTGCTCTTCCACTGATCAAAACTGATATTGGACAGAGGTTACTCTGTGTCTGTTGTGCTCCAGGGTGTATTCAGGAGTTCCTGACACGAACCCACAGTGTGCACACAGTGAACTGAAGCAGCAGTGGTGTTTGAAACCTTTGGGGTGGCTTTTCCACAAGCAGCTGGGAATTGTTGTAAATAGACCTTTTTTTTCAGAGTGGGCTCTTGTGGAAACCAGGTTGGAACTGCAGTGGAGCAAATGCTTTCTAACACCTTCCTTCTACTGTGGGCTCAGCACATCATGGAAACTTCTTTATCTCCCATTTCCAGAGCAGCATTTCTATCCATTCACTTTATGGGTTGGTCAGAGAATTGTATTTTCCTCTTCTGTTAAAGAATTCCCAGGTGGAGTCAATATTGACAAGACTTGTTGGAACTTCTCTTGCTTAGCTGGGGTTCTCCTGCTTCATCTTGGATTTAGGGGAGCATTCTGTCAGTAAACAAGGGAATGGTTGCCAGCCTGGCTCACAGCATCCAGGGAGTCTGGCTGCTCTGCTGGGCTGCTCTGCTCTGTTCCTTGGCCATGGCAAAGCCACAGAGGGGTTTGCACTCTGGAGGAGGCACCTGCTTGTACTGCTGCCATTTTTGTTCCAAAAGCTCTGATGTGAATTCAGATGATACCTCTCTGTTACCTCTGTAACTGAAAGCCAACAATTTTAAGGCTGTGGTTTTATGAACCAATACAAAATCTTTCTACAAAATAAAAAAGTGTCAATTTGCTAACACTTCAGAACAGTGAACATCATCTTGAGATTGCAGATCACAGAAGTGCTTCAGAATTTGTTGTATGACTGTTTGAATTTTTTTTAAGGTTGTATGAAATGTATTTACCATATTCCTTGCTTTATTAGCTGTGTTTTCCATGCATATGCTCAGTGCAATATTCCCATTATGCCTGTTAACAGGAGGCAGCAAAAAGTAGGTGAACACTTAGATATGTAAACTCTTCCTCAATAAAAAGAATTCCTTCCAGATACTTTTTTCATTTCATTTCCATGTTCCTTGAAGATATTTATACTCAATTGTATAAGCCCTTCTATTTAAAAGAAAAAAAAAAAAGAATAAAAGTAATTTTACTGACCAAATTTATCACTGGTGTGAGCTTTCTCCTTCCTTTAAAAAACCTCCCCATGCACACACTGGAAGTTTCTATTTCTGGAGAAGGCTGCATTGTCAGTAAGTTTATTTTATAATACAAGTTGGATTGGGGTGGGGTGGGGGAACTGTAATTTTCACACATTTTTAAGTTTAGAGTTCTTACAGCATATAATTTAGAAAAATATTTCCAGTGGCTTATGAATGCAATAAAATAGTATCTAAAATACAAATATGCCTTTTAATGTTCATCTAATGAGTTAAAGTATTGCCTGTCTAATGTTCCCTCCTACAACATAGGCATTTATTTATCAGGCTGGCAGCCAAACCTGGGAGGGGGAGAGTGTGTGTGTGTAATTATGTTGTCTACAATTGGTGAAAATGGCTTTGCAGTAAACTGTTGTAGGCTGGAAAAGAAGCTGTGTGTTTTTTTCAAGTCCTGTAATTTATCAAGGTCACTTGCTATTTTGTTCTGTTTGTGTGTGCACAGAGGGCAGGAAGGAATTCTGTAACAATCCTTCACAAATAATGTAAAAAAATGGGGAAACAGCAGTGCTGGGAAATATAAGATAGAGAAATAGAGGGTAAGAAGTGAAGAAGATATGAACTAAAAAAGGATATGGAGAAGGAGCAGCTTTAAATGAAGAAGCACATAAAGGAGGAGGTTAAAATAGGAATGATGGAAACCTGACCCACACATCAACCTGGGAGAAAAAGCAGGATTGGCATTGAATTTCCACAGCTGTGTCCCACCCTGAAATGAAATCAGCCTCCAGAGGAGAGGGACTGGCTGAAATACTTGGCTGTGGAGCTGTTCACTCATCTGGAGAGATGGATTCAACAGGAGGAGAATCCAAAGGCGGTGTGTGTCTGCTGTGAGGGACAGGTGCTGATGTGGGAGTCTGAAGGAGTGGAAATGCATCAGCAAGGTGCAGCCTCTGTGGAGGGAAGGAGAATTTGCCTTCGTTTGTGTCCAGAACCACAGAGCTGAGCTTGGGATTCTCTTTGAGGACCACAGTGAGCTGGAGGAAGGTGAGTGACTGCTGGGTTTGAGGGTGGCAAGAGTAGACAGAGGGAAATTCAGCTATCCTGACTATGGTGAGAGGACTTGGGTTGGGTTTGGCGTTTGGTTTTATTCTCCTGTTCACAAAGTCATTTTAATTCATTGGTGTTGTGATGGAGTGTTGCCTGCATTGACTGCTCTGTTTCTCTGGGAGATTTTGTGTCTTGCAAAGTGCCTTGGTGAGGGTGAGGCCCCTTGGGTCCCTTCCTGGGCTTGGGTACACCTTGTCCTGCCCTTCCAACCACAAAGTTCCAGGTTTCTCAGTCCAGTATGTGCATGGCATTAAACATTCTCATTTCTGGATGTCATGACAAACTCCAGAGCAGGAGGTGGCTCTTTGGATTAGGTTTTCATAGCAGTAACTATCTTAATTCAGATTAGCACTTGAGTTGAGCCACTCATAGTTTGAGGCTATAATTTTTTTTCTGTACAAAAGAAGATCTCTAAACAATTGCTTGTCTAACTTTAAATGCAGGTAGCAGCCCTTACCTTTGCCCTTCTTGTCCCAGGAGCAGCAGGGAGGACAAGCCAGCCACCAGCTCTCTTCTAGAGCACAACAGAAAGGTAGGAGCACCTTTCTAGTCCTCATGTTCTGCTGAATTTTGGCTTCTGGGCATTATTTCCTCCCCACCACCTCCTCTGTGGTAGCTGTAAATGGAGACAGATTTCTACTTTGCTTCTGCATCAAGGCTGGCGTGTTGTAGGTTTTTATTTTTTTTCTTTCCTGATGTTTCTACACCAGTTTTAAGGAGGGGAGGGAGGCAGATCTGCCCAGTGACATTCAGTGCTTTGCTTGCATTTTTTTCTCCTCCATTCTAATTTCTTTTGGTGGTAGGAGATTTCTCTACCACATCTTCTGCTTATCTTGCAGTGGGGAAGCAGCTGTGTTTGCCTGTCGTCTTTTCTCTTGTGTGGGGCACAGCCCTGTGTCAATACAGCCCTCAGTGTGTGTGGAAACCTTGGTTTCTACTTTTATTCTCTTAGCTTTATGTCCCTGTGCCCTGTTTTCCTTTCAGATCTCAGGACTGCACTATCCCTTCCCCTCTTTGCCAGAGAGGGAAAAATCTTTAACTTTGCAGTGTGGCTTCTTGGAGACCTTTACATATTATCTGGTTCTTCTTCATCCATGTGGAGCCTGGTGAGAGAAGTGTAGCTCCCTTCCCTTTCATCCCTCTACCTTCCCCAAATTCTGTCATCTCTGCAGGTCCCTGTTTCCATCTCTTTTCCCCTGACCTGTACATTATATTGAAACTTCATGTAAGTGGCCATGGAGGGAAAACTCAGCATTAATCTTTCGTTAATGTGCAGGAAAGTAACATGAAATGCAAAGTTGAGCCATTTCCAAAGAGTATCAGCTTAAATCAAAATTACTTGTTTTCATACTTGATTGAAGTTTTCTTAGTAATTTATTTATTTGTAACTTCAGTTCATCCTGATATGGGATGAAACTAAATCTGAGGCTTGCTTGTAGCAGTCCCAAATCCTGCTCATCTGCACTGCTGTTTTTCCTCTGTGGAGTGAGGAGACCTTGGAGCTGAGGCTGTGGCAATTCCCACCCTTGCCATGCCTTACCTGGCCTCATCCCTGCTGGGAGGGGCCAGCCTCTGTATTCTCTGCCTGCCCTGACCAGCCATCCCTTCAGTGAAAAACTTTTTCCTAATATTCAGTCTCCCTGTGGGTCAGAGTTGTTCCACCGCACTGATTTAATTTTAGATCATGTGTGAGCATCTGGAGAGAGCCACAGCTGTCAGTGCTGCCTTGTTCTGCTGATCTCCCAGTGTGCAGCATTCTTTGAAAGTTGAAATTTTAAAACTTTTCTTCTTGAAGTGTTAAACCTCCTCTCTCTCACTGAACCCCAAAATCATCTGCAAGGCTGCTGCAGAGTGTGAAGGGAGAAGTGCTGGCTCAGGATCCCAGCACTGCAGCAGTGGTGCTGCTGAAAGCCCCTCACGCTGTGTTTTGTTGTTCTCAGACCTGGATTTAGCAAGGACAGAGGAGAGAACAGACTGAGAGGTGTTGGCCCTTCCCATTTGTCCCCTCTGTGTGCACAGTGGGGCTCTGTAAGTTTTGGGGCTGTTTCTCCTCCCCAAGGAGGCTTCCCTTGAAATTATTCACCTGAACCCCAGCTGATCTGTCCTCAGGGCTGCCCTGGCCCCTCCCAGCCCCATCCCAAGGGTTTATCCTGGCACAAAGGAGCCCTGGCAGTTCTTGGATGTGCAACTGCTTTTCCATGGTGGCCATCACTCTGCTGGGGACAGGAGCTGTTCTTCTGTCAGGGGTTCAGCCTCATCAAGGGCCTCTCTCTGCTTCTGAAGAGACTCTGGGGAGAAGATGTGTCCAGAACCAATTCCAAGCTCCAGGTGTTAGGATAAACAGTTCAGGTTCACCTGGGTTCCACATGGCCATTGTGAGCCCTCCACTGATACTTAACTGATGTTTGAGCATTGTGGAGAAGCCAGTGAACACAAGCTTGCATTTGAAACATTTTTGTAACATCCACTTTACTGTAAACAATTCATTAAAATGACTTGCTAAGTCTTAGGCAAGTGGATTTTTGAAGGTTGCTCATTTTACTTATCCACCCAAAGTCAATTTGAGTATGAATATATAACATTTTACTCATAATAGCAAACAACTTCAGAGAAGAGACATTTATTCTGGAGGCAGAGATTCAAACTAGACAGCAATGATGCATTACAAATATATAATTATTTGCACTAATATTTGAGCAGGTGGAATGGATTAGTACATGGTCAACATTGCACTGCTGATAACATGTATTTTTCTATATTAATATGTACTGTGCAACATGTATTAAAATTGTCAATAATTCATTTTAACAGAGATAGCAATATTTATATTGCTGTGTTCTACAGACAGCAGAGTGAATTGTTAAAATGTGTAAAGCTGGGCTAGATTTAACTTAACTTTGTTTCCCAGCACGTGTGATTTTAATTTCTCATTAAGGAAAAAAAACCCAAAAAAACAAAATACCTTTCAATCTAGAAAGATTCTTGCTCTTCCATGGAATTTCTTTTCCAAATCCTTTCTTTCTTCCTCCAGCCTGTCAGGGAAAAGCTTGAAATAAGATCCCCAAGATCCAGCTCAGCCCCTTGTAATAGGTGGATTCCTTCAGTGGATTTTCTGAATTGTGTGAAGCTCAGGTGTTTTGGATTTTTTCCTGTTTTTAAGACCTATTTTGTCTTCTGCTGTACTGCTTGTTGTATTCCCTTCTTAATGCATTTTTGGAAGCCTCTGAGGGTAAAGTTAGTGTGTTTAAGCAGTGAATGCATCTCTTTAGGATTCCTTCAGTGGATTTTTCTGAATTGTATGAAGCTCAGGTGTTTTGTATTTTTTCCTATTTTTAAGACCTATTTTGTCTTCTGCTATACTGCTTATTGTTTTCCCTTCTTAATGCATTTTTGGAAGCCTCTGAGGGTAAAGTTAGTGTGTTTAAGCAGTGAATGCATCTCTTTTTATAGTGAAGGATCAAGAGGAGACGTTCTGGGATAAGCAGGAAATTCTGCACGGTGATGAGCCACTGAGATTTAGAGGAATATCTTCAACTGTCAGAGGGAAGGGTTAGGTTCAATATTAGGAAGAAATTCACCCCTGTGAGGGTGGTGAGACACTGGCACAGGTGCCCAGGGAAGCTGTGGCTGCCCCTGGATCCCTGGAAGTGTTCCAGGCCAGGTTGGATGGGGCTTGGAGCAACCTGGGACAGTGGAAGGTGTCCCTGCCATGGCAGAGGGTGAAATGAGATGATATTTGAAGTCCCTTCCAACTAAAACAATTTTGTAATCTTGGATCATGTTGTCTGCCAGTGTTTCTTGACGATTGTTTTGTTCTGACATGCAGATCTGGGGTTGTATTTGGGGGGAAAAAATAGATTTTGCTGGTTTTTTTTTTCCTCCTGGGGAAATCTGTCTGCAGGGAGGCAACTAAATTGCAAGCAGCAGCAATTCAAAGCAGCCAGAATCTCTGCATCCATCTGAAGATTTTAAAAGAATGTCCCTGACCATCCAGACACAAGTTCAACTGGGCTAGTGAATCTCTCAATTTTTGTATCCTTTTTTTTTTGGATGTGTGGGGGTGTTTTTTGTATATATGCTGATATATATCAATCTCAGAAGTGGCTGTTGGGATGGATTGCTCCTTCCTCTTGTCTAGGCAACTCCTTTATTCTGAAATAGCATCTTACATTTGAAAAGCTTCTTTAAATGTGGAAAGACGTCTTTCTTCAGTGTCAGAGCATCTGCCATAAATGTCTGTGTGAACTGAGCCCCCAGTTGAGACCAAAGAGAAGAAAACTCTTGCTTAGCTGTTGAGAGTCAACTTGCTGCTTTTTTATTTACTTTTTTCTTCCTGCAACAGTGAAAGCCTTTAATAGTAATTTTGAGGCAGAGCTTGAAGTCCAGGTCTTCTGAAGGAGACCAGAAATAGCTGGCTTGTGTTTGCTCAATACATACGGCATAGTGCCAAATTCACTGCTGGTGTGAGCAGTTGTAATTTTGCCAGCTTCAATGGAAATATGAATTTTTAAAAGTCCATAAGCACGTTAGACACATACCTTTGTCTTCCTACAATTAGTTTTGTTGCCTGCATAGCATGAGGCTTTCTGTAGCACATAATCCAATGCCTAAATATAGTAATTCCAATGCACTTGAGATCAATTAGATTTGTACTTTTAAACTCAGTTTTGTCTATAAAGATAATGTTATGTTGCTGAAGGGATTTGGTATTTAAGGAGTCTGAACAAGTCTAAGTGGCTCTTGGGCATTATAATTTTTATTTAGCTGCTTTTAGCCCAATCACTAATCAAATTAAAACCTACCATGACTGGTGTATAACTCTGAGGAGACAGTAGAGTGTCTTTAGCTAATAGCACTTAATTTTTTGGTGACAGGGGTGCTAAGGTGGTGCTTTTGTTAGCAAGAAAAGACTCCTCTTTTCTGCAAATTGAAAAATAAGTTAAAGTGTCTTTGGGGAAACAAATACACATAGGTTCAAGGTCTTAGTAGTCCCTGCAATGATGGGCAAAGATTTCTTTGAAGCCTTTACACTGTGAAGGCGCTTTGCTTTAAAGGAAATGGCTTTATTTGGTCTTTACAAACAGCAGTCCTGTAAAAATAATGCTGCTGGTTGTGTGGAGGGAGGAGGGGGAGGGCAAGAAAGAGCTGTCAGCTTCCCTCTAGGACATTTATCCAGAAGGGACCTTCAGATCAGGCCACTGGAGGGACAATTCCTTGTGCAGCAGTGCTGTGATCCAAAGCTGGGTTTGTTTCCGTCAGGAAAGCCAGAGCCATTCTTTTTACAACGTGTAATTCCCTCCATGTTGGTGTTTTCCATTCAGACCCACCATGTGAGGTGAGAAACAGGAAGGTGGGCAGTTTTCTGCTTTGTTTCATGGAAAAATGGCACATTTAGCAACGTGAGGGGCCAAGCTGAAAAAGAGAAGGGGGGAAATAATGATTCAATGGTAGCGCTGAGTGTTCAGTCACGTGGCGAGGGCAGAAATCAACAGGAATGTCAGCTAAAGAAGAGAGCTCATCCTGGGGTTTTATTTCCAGGACTCACTAAGGTCCTAATCAGGCTCAGGAAATAGCTGCTCTTAGAAATTCCTAAGAGTCTGTCAACTTGATTTTTTAAAAAAATTGGCATGAGTGTCAATTGTGCTGTCACACACACTCTTACACTTGTCTCCAGCTTTGAGTTGGAGTGTACTTGCTTTTAATTGTCAGTGCCAGAAAATTGCTTCATGCCAAAAAAGACAAGGAATAGCTTCCCTGTACAAAATAGACCCAGAAAGAACTAGATGTGCTGAGAAAGCTATGGGAGAGTGACAACATTTTAAAAGTTTTTGGTTTAATTCTAGTGGGTAGTTATTTTTTGGATCTTGAACTATGTGGATTCCAAGGGGAAATGGAACAGAGCCAGTTATGTGATGGAACAAGATTGCAGAAGACAACACAGCTACTCTGCAGTGCCACACAAGGCAGAACTGGAGCCAAGAGAAGCAAAAGTGGAGCAGTTCCCCAGGCATGGTAACATTGTGGGGGACATCACCAAATTCCCATTCTGTGAGTTTAAATGGGCACTGTGCTCATTGTGCAGGCTCTCTGTATCATGGACTGAGAGAGAAGGGATCTGTTTCAAAGTCTGATCCATCCTGGCGTGGAACTAAATTAGGACAGATGGTTTGCTTCCTAGAAGAGTCTCAGTTGCTTCATCATTCCTGAAGGGATGCAAGCAACTCATTTAAACCAGCTAAAATGAGGTGCCTAATGAGTAAATGAGTAAAATGAGTGCCTAAGATAACCTCACCTACTTGCAGAGGCCAAGAAAGCCAAGGGCTACTTGTTAATTTGACCCCTGAGAACTATCTGTAATGAATTCAGCTCGTGTGGCTCACTGGATTTCACCTTCCCTGTTAACAGGAAGAACCTCGAGATGACTTTTCTTCCCTGCTAAGTCTGGTGGTAGCCTGGAGAGCAGAGAATTTGATAGCAGGCAAATGCTTCCTTTCTGTGTGCTTCCTTTCTGTCTTTAGGAAAACTGCAGAGCCCCTCTGGCTGCTGTGGCACTGCTCAGGGGTTTATCTCCCATGGCAGGGCTGTGTGAAGGAGCACGTTAGGGGGATGCAGGCATGAAAACTGCTTCCTGAATTGCTTTGATCTTGATCTCTTTGGTGATCACAAAGCCAAGGGATGAGCCTCTTCTGGAGGAGCTATTCTGTTGTGACTGATGAAGAAAACAAGCAAATGGAGGAGTAAGAGAAAAGAGGTTAAACTGGACAAAAGGCTTGGACTGAAATCTGAAAAAACGCTTCCTTTATTTCTCCTTGCTTTACTCTAAACAAGCCTTTGATTTCTTTAATCTGACACTGGCTAACTTCAAACAAAATGAGTTTTCTTCTAGCTTGGTTCCCTTCTGCTTGGCATCTCTCTCCCTGCACACCTGCTGGTCCTTGGCAGAGCAGATCAGGGCCCTGTCCCTGTGCCCCCCCGTCCCAGCCCTGCCTGCCTGGGAGGCAGCTGCTGTCTGACCGTTCGCTCTGATGCTCCCTCAGCTGTGCTGCAGCTCAGACCATCTACAGATGCCATCCATCTGTTCCATCCCTGGCTTCTGGGAGCAATGGTCTTCCTCCTGTTCTCCTTGCAAGTCTCTATCCTGATTCTTTTTCCCTGGTGAACTGCCCTTCGTAGGTGGAGTTCTGCAATGCTGGGTCTGAGTGGTTTCTCAGGATTTTTGGTATTTCAGAGCTGCTCAGGCAGTGTTGGGGTGCACCTCATGCCTGCCTGCTTTCCTGCAGGGCTCTGCTTATGACCTGCCCTCCTATGTCCTCACTGCTTTCACCCTTTTGTTTTCCAGGATCCATTTCTAGCTAAGGCTTATCAGGCCACAACAGAAATAATGTCTGTTGCCCTTCCCAGTGCAGCTGAAGAATTAAGAGATTTTTTTTTTCCCTGTGCACCATGGAAGGTTATTTCTAGCCATCCTATTTGCCCTTCTCTGTATTGTGAACTGTAAACCACAAAACATCTTTTTTTGCCCCATCAAAGGATCACTTGGGTTTCCTGATCTATTTATTTTTTTTTAAACCAGTTCCCTGAGTTGGAGCATCTCTAAAGCTGAAGGCCAGCACAAACATCAAGGAGAAATTATTTATCTACTCCTGAAGAAAATCCTGGGTTTGGCTGGACATCCTCCTGGATGCCCATCTCTTCCAGGGTGCTTCCATCTGACCTGCCATTCTCTTTGAACTCTGCCTTGGGTCTACCTTACCTGGAGGCACTTCTGATCCTCAGCACTCCCTCCCCTCTCTTCATCCCTCCTCCCAAGCCACCACACACTCCTCAGCCAAGGCATTTTTGGCAGGATAGGCAGGAACTGTTCCAAGAATAGGGTCTTCACCAGTCAAACAGTTGCTTGTCATCTTGTCCCCTCCTGATTTGCAGGTGGCTTTGAGTTTCCCCGTCTGGCAACACAGGAGGCAACAGCTAGCAGAGCCTGGATGATTGAACTCAATGTAACAGCAGAATTTAGAATGACAGCATGAGAGATCACCTTTTTGCACTGTGGTACCCTGAAGGCAGGCTTCTCATCCTGCAGAATCCTGGAAATTGTGGTTGACATCAGCCTTGATGGAATGAAATAGGTGTCACAACCAGCTCGAGGTTGCCTTGTTGTGTTCAGTGTTTGATTAGTTGGGTTTTGGCATCACTGCCAGCTCCTGTACCTGTTGAGGGTGTGATGTAGACCCACTGTGTCAGTTTAGAATCTGGGAGTTTAATCTTTGCTCATGTGGATTTTTCTTTAGTGTAGCCTTTGCAGGTGGAAAATTCACCTATGGCTGTACTGAGCTGCTTGTGTTCCCAGATGTAGGATGGACATGGGATAAATCAGATTGAAAGGCACCTCAGGAATCACCTGGTCCTCTCACCCCCACTTTTAAAGCAGGATCAGCAGTAAATTCAGGTCATGAAGAACACTACATTCAACAGCCCAAAAATAGGTGCAGAACCTGATCTACTGGCTGTGTGCATTTAAACCTTGTTTTGTCAGGGAGAGTGTTAATTACTTTTATTGTATTTAACACTGGAGTAAACTAAGCCTAGATCAAGCCTGTTGGATGCCCAACATCATTCCTCTGCTCAGTGATCTGAGAGGTCTTTGCCACCCTAAATGACTCTGTGATGCTGAACTCACAGAATCCCTGGGCTGGAAGAGACCTTCAGGATCATCGAGTCCAACCCAGCCCCAGCAGCTCAACTCAACCCTGGCCCCCAGTGCCACATCCAGGCTTTGTTAAACACACCCAGGGATGGTGACTGCAGCACCTCCCCGGGCAGCCATTCCAGAACTTTATCACCCTTTCTGTAAAAAACCTTTTCCTGATATCCAACCTGTATTTCCCTTGGTGCAGCTGGAGGCTGTGTGCTCTGGTTCTGTCAGTGCTGCCTGGAGACAGAGCCCAGCCCCAGCTGAGCACAGGCACCTCTCAGGAGCTGTGCAGAGTGATGAGGGCACCCCTGAGTCTCCTTTTCTCCAGGCTGAGCACCCCCAGCTCCCTCAGTGGTTCCTCACAGGGTTTGTGTTCCAAGCCTCTCACCAGCCTCGTTGTCCTCTTCCGGACGCTCTCCTTTAAAATCCCTTTCCTTTAAATCCCTCTGGACACCCTCTGTGCAGTCCCACAGGTGGATGAGTGGCTGTGTGTGCTGTGGATCCTTGTGAGACACACAGCATCTGGCACATCTCCTGTATATTAACATATGTTCTAACTGGACACCAGTTCACACATTTCAGCTGTCTCCTTTAAATCCCTCTCCTTTAAATCCCTCTGGACACCCTCTGTGCAGTCCCACAGGTGGATGAGTGGCTGTGTGTGCTGTGGATCCTTGTGAGACACACAGCATCTGGCACATCTCCTGTATATTAACATATGTTCTAACTGGACACCAGTTCACACATTTCAGCTGGTCAACAGATGGGATAAACAACAAACTGCTGCTGAGCTGCAGCCTGCTTTTGGTGATGCACTGATTTGGATTTCTGATCTTTGCATTGAACTTTCTGCACAAAATTTATTGGATAATTTTTTATTTTTTTTTGTAAATCTGTGCCTTGGCACTTTTGTTTAAAATTGAACTAATGTGCCAACCTGAGAAATTAATAGAAACCTAGAATGGTTTGGGTTGGAAGGGACCTTGAAGACCGTCTCATTCCATCCTCCTGCCATGGGCAGGGGCACCTTCCACCATCCCAGGCTGCTCCAAACCCCATCCAACCTGGCCTGGAACTCTTCCAGAGTTGGGGCAGCCACAACCTCCCTGAGCAACCTGTGCCAGGGCCTCACCACCCTCCTGGTAAATTAGAGAGAAGAATCACCATGGCAAGATCTTGAGCTCACCTACTGTTTTCAGTTTAGGAAAAAGCTTTAGGTTTAGTCCTTAATTTAGAGAATTGTGAAGTCCCTTTCTGCCTGCCATCACTGACATCTCACCTGGTTTAAAGCTCAGCTGGATAACTCTGCTTCTAAGAGAGTCAGACACTTTCTGAGATACTTGGGGTTCTCTTGGCTGGATGAAACAGAGACACTGAGCTCCCCATGGAAAGTAATCCAGGGTTATTCCTGTGCAGAAATACAAAGGCATAAATCTGAAGTCACTGGTCCCAAAGCTTGATGGATTAATCTTTATTACAGTGTCCTGCAGCAGCACAGAGCTCAGGGTGGATTTGCTGTGCAGATTTTTGCCTGAAATTCTTCATGGGAGCCCTCTGCTCTCTGGGTACCCTCCCAAATATTTATGTTCTTCTTGTACCAACGCAAAACACAAAGAATACTCCCTAAAAGTCAAAGGAACCATGACAAAGGGTTCCTTTGTTGAACAGTGGAAGATGGTTTTGGGGACCACATCATGCAGAAAGGGAGGTGTTGTGGAGCTGCAGAGGGACTTTGCTCTCTGGAAAGAATCCTGTGGAAGCAGGGCACTGCTGGGAGTGTCTCTTTCCTCCTTTTCCATGCCCAGGTGGGATTCAGTGCTGTGCTTCTCTCCTGCTTTCTGTCCACAAGGTGAGTGAGGCTTTCTTGGTCTGTGTTTCTGACATTCAGCTTGTATAGGAATAGAAAAATAGCTTTAAATCACATTTAGAGTAATGAGTTCTCATTCCATGATGGAGACAAGTAATTCTTTAACTTCCTAAGCAAGGATGGAAAATGTTAAATACTTCCCTAAGCAGTTTAGCACTGACAGTCTTGATTCTCCAAGGAAAGCTTTTACCCCCACATACCTCTGTGAAATTGGGTTTTGTTTTTTTGGGGGTTTTTTTGCAATGTGGCTGTCATTTGAGGTCAGTGCTCCAAGGAGGGAAGGTGCCTCACTCACAACCCAAGCAGAGAAACAGTTAAGCGTCTTAAGCTGTGTAAGCAAAAAAAAGAGGGGAAAAAAGTTGCCAACATATTTTTGACAAAAGACAGGAAAATGACAGGCTGTTTGGGGTATGTAAAAAATTTTTCCTTTCATACATATTGACAGCCAGAGGGGGGTTATTATTGAGAATATGGGTAAAGTTACTGCCAGTTTCTGCTGGTACTCATGTTTAAAAAGAAACTATGGAAACCAGGAGTAGGAATATTAATTAAGTTCAAATTTGGAATGCCTTTGCCAGGACTGGCTGCATGAATTCAATGAAGCAGCCTGTTGGGTTGCAATTCACTATGTTGTTTGCAATTTAATAGAATGCTGAACTTTTCATAAATTAACATGTTGTTTCAATAATCTGATTAAAAGGTTATATGTTGATAAGATTAGCCTTAGCTGAGTTTTTTCCCTTCTTGCTTAAAGAACCAGTGTATATTTTCTTTAATCAGTTTGCAGCCATAAACTGCACCTTATGGGCAAGATCTTTGACTCCTTTAGGTTTTGGAAGTGAAGTTGGAGTCAGTGCAGCTGTAAATTTCCATCAGTGAGGATGTTGCCCTTATCCCCAGGTTCTGTGACCATCTCAGTTATAAAGGTGTTCCAAAAATACTGATTTTGAAAAAGGCTTTTATTAGCTGTGCAACATGACTTAATCCTATTTTTATGCAACAGGATGGGATGTGTGTTGTCTCTGGTAGCAGCCAAAGAATGGAAACACAGAATGCTGGCTGGGAATGCCTTCAAACAGAGCAAACAAGTCCTTGTTTGTGCAGGCAGGCTCCCTCTCTGCCCCATTCCTTGTGTGATTTCTCTCCTTCATCCATGTCCAGCTCTCCAACAGAACCTGCATGTCCAGGTACATCAGTTGGCACCACACTTGTTGGGCAGAAACAATGAAATGCCCAAAAATGACCTGAATTTACATCAGGTAAGGAAAACCATAAGAATCTGGAAAATCAGGTAATCAATTATGAGTCAGGGCCCAAACAGCAGCCACTTCTCTTAACTACTCCCATAAATTATTCCTGCTTTATGTCCCAATCCTGAGCTCAGCTCACTGAGCTCACATATACGCTCAGTGTTAATGTTTATTGACCAAATCTCCCTGTCCTATCCCATTTCTGACAGGCAAGGAGAGACTTCCCAAGTGGCAACTCTCACTTTGCACAACTTGTAGCTCAGCCAGGGGAGGGTGGGGAAAGTGCTGGAGACAGAGGTGGGGGACAGAGCCTGAAGGCTGAGTGCAGCAGGACAGGTGAGTTATCCAAGGGATGCTGCTCTGCTTTCAGGAGCACCATGAAATGCATTCCAGGTAATTCCCTCAAAACCCTTCACCAGGAAGTCGGTGGTTCAGGGAGGCTGCCAGCTCCGTGGAAGAACAGAGCAGCTGCTCCGGTTTTTAACTGCCTTACATCTTTGTGGTAAGAATGGGGACTGTGTTCAGAAAGCGCTTATTAAGCCAAAAATAACCCCCCATTCTTCTGTGAAAAGCGAGTTATAAATATAATCACAGTCAGCGGTAGATCTCAAATCTAAATTGCATGCTTTGCCGAGGGTTTTTTTCCCCAAGCAGAGGTGAGGAAGTGGCAGGGATGCACTTCCCGGAGGTGGCAGAAGGGAGGCAGCCTTGTTTCAAGTAACGCTGCTTCTGGGCGATAATCCAAAATGCACAGTAGGCAGAAGTTAAAAGGAAGTGCTTGCTTTTAGGTTTTTAAACTATATCCCTTAATCCTGGGTGATGATTGACAATCATGATTTAGAGTATGAGGTGCCCCTTTCTAATCCGGCAAGTTTGATGTTATTTGCGTATCTAGTATGGCTTTATTCAACTAAAACTAAATGGGAGCCTGTGCAATTGATGCCACATTTCAGAGATGAGTCCTGGACTGGGAGTCTATTTACAGATTAGTGGATACACAGCTTCCATAGTCGTGGCCCTTTTTAATGCTTGTGTGTGTGTGTCATTTAAAGACTCCAAAAGGCAAATTTACAATTAAAATGTTTCTTGCTGGGTAAGAATACTGGTGGGAGACTTTTTACATAATTTAATTCACCGTGAAGGGAAGCAATATACAAGATTATATTAATCCTAGTTTGATAATTACAGTAAAATAAGAATACATGTTTGTATTTAATAGTGATAAAAAAGCTATCATTTATTGGCTTTGTGTTTTTATTATAACATATGTGCCTGATCTCAGCTCCAGCAGAAATGCTTCTCCTCTTGCTGAAGTTTGCAGCAAGTGAATGTAAAATGAAGAGGACAAAACAGTTAATGAGTATATGCCCAGGTTTTGTTTTTTGTAAAGGTGAGCTGACACTTCCTATCTCCTGCGATCAGCAGCTTTTAAATCATTTTTACTTAAAGAAAAGTAGTAATAAATCATGATACATTAGAAATGGCAAAGAGAGGAAACATCTGGGGCGGGGGGGAAAGCTGGATATAACTTAAGCATGTAAAGCTTTGCAGCATCTTCTGCATTTTCTAGGGTTTACTGTTGATTTACCAAATGCAGAGCAGCTAAGATGCACACTCTTGCTGATTGAAGCTTTGCATGTATATGTTTAGTATTAATCAAAAGCAGCTGTGGTGGAGGGAAACCTTATTTCTAGCCAGCCAGATTATATTAGATTAAAATGATCCATATGTAAGGTGTTGCAATACCTACTACTGGGGCAGGAGGGAAATCACATTATACTTGCAACTAGATTAACACAGGGATTGAGCTGACAAATAATTCTCTCCTGCTTTTTATTTTGTCATGTGGGAGAAAAGAAAATGTTGCTAGACCAGTGAACTGCCTCGGCAGGCACAGCTCTGAGATGGCTTTGGCCACACTTGCCAGCTCCTGGAGTTGACAGAAGATCCCAGAAGAGCCTGATGCCATGAAATCATTTATTCATTTAGATTGGAAACGGCCTTTGGGGTCATTGAATCCAACTGTTAACCCAGCACGGCCAAGCCACCATTGACCCATGTCCCCAAGTGCCACATCTACAAAGTTTTGAAGTCCCTCCAGGGATGGGGACCCCACACTGCCCTGGGCAGCCTGTCCAGGGCTGGACAACTTTTTGATGAAGAAATTTTTCTTACTGTCGAATTTAAACCTCCTCTAGTGCAACTTGAAGCTATTTCACCTTGTCCTGTCCCCGTTCCCTGGGAGCAGAGCCCAGTACCCACCCCTGGCTGTCCCCTCCTGGCAGGAGCTGTGCAGAGCCACAAGGTCCCCCCTGAGCCTCCTTTTCTCCAGGCTGAGCCCCCACAGCTCCAGCCCCTTCTCCAGCTCCATTCCCTTCTATGGATACACTACACCCCCTCAGCATCTTTCTTTTTGTGAGAAGCAAAAAATTGACCCCGAGATTGGAGGTGTGGCCTTGCCAGTGCCCAGCACAGGGAATGGTCACTGCCCTGGTCCTGCTGGACACTGTTCCTGGTCCAGGCCAGGTGCCATTGGCCTCTTGGCCATCTGGCCACACCTGGGCTCACATTCAGCTGCAGTCACTGCACAGCAGCTGCAGTCACCAGCACACCCAGGGTTTTTCCCTCTGGGCCATACATTTCCGTTTCAGCCACTCTTCCCCCAGCCTGGGGCTGCAGGGATTGTTGTGACCCATGGGCAGGACCCAGCCCTGGGCCTTGTTGAACCTCACAGCACTGAGCTCAGCCCACGGGTCCAGCCTGTGCAGATTCCTCTGCAGAGTCTTCCCTGGTCTGAACCCCAGGGACAGAACCCCTCTGCAGAGCCTTCCCACTGGAAATTCCCCTGTGCCTTGTTGAACCTCACACCACTGAGCTCAGCCCATGGGTCCAGCCTGTGCAGATCCCTCTGCAGAGCCTTCCCTGGTCAGAACCCCTCTGCAGAGCCTTCCCACTGGAAATTTCTGAACCCCAGGGACAGAACCCCTCTGCAGGGAGCACAGCTGCCTGGAAACCATGACAGGCCCACGGCTGGATGGGGTTGGGTGCAAAGTTTTGTCCTTTGGATGCTGGAGAAGCTGACAGCCAGCTGGGAATGGGATCCCCCTGTGGGGACAATGCCTGGGGTAGCACCAGCTGGGCAAACAGGCTGCCCTGGATGCTGACTGGTGTGCCAACCTTGTGGGTCTGTGGCACCAGGAATGGGATCTAAGAATTCACAGAATCACTGGGCTGGAAGAGACCTTCAAGATCATCGAGCCCAACCCATAACACCTCAACTGGCACCCAGTGCCGCATCCAGGCTTTGTTAAAAACATCCAGAGATGGTGGCTCCACCACCTCCCCAAGCAGCCATTCCAGAACTTTATCACCCTTTCTGTAAAAAACTTCTTCCTAATATCCAGCCTGTATTTCCCTTGACGCAGCTTGAGCTGCACGTGCTGTGTGCTTGCATACCTCCTCTGTGAGGGCAGGGATATTTTCCTTTGTGGTCTCAGACTGTCAGCAGAGAAAAATACGTGATGTTTTCTGTACTGTCCTGGAGAAACAATAGCTCAATAAAATATTGCACAAGGCTCAGGAGTGGGGAGCAGGGGGGGCTGGGCTGGATTTGCATAAGGCCAGTGTAGGAATTTGGCTGCCAGAGGGGCAGGGGGAAGCAGGGGGCTATAGAATTCACTCTCTTGATCGTGAATAGCACCAGGGGCTCCACGCTGAACTACTGGGATGGAGCCGTGGTGGGCCTGGGCATGCTTCCAGCATGCTCTGTCACAGAGCAAATTCCTCCCTTCAGTAGTTTTGTCTGAGCAAAGAGGACAGGGATCCTGATTGTCTGGGACCCTTGAGGAACCTGTCTATATTGTCATCTTTTTATTGGTTTTGCTGATTTTGAGAATTGTTTTTCTTTTATTTTCACAGAGCCTCTAGCGGTGTCGGATTTGGGCCAGCACAGGGCACTCTGTGATGAAACAGGTCGTCTTCTGGCATCCAATCATTCCTACGCTAAGATCACCTCCCTGATACTTGTCTGCATTGAGTGGGAAGCTCTGAAATGATAATCTGGTGTCTGATGCTCTATCAGTGCTGCTGCCCCATGCTGCTCTCCAACCTCATGAGCCAGCTGTTGACCCCTTCACCCAACATCAATCCACATGCTTTCCTTTTTCTTCTTTTTGTTTGCTTTGTACCCTTCTCCCACAGCCAATTCGCTTCCTTCACCCTTCTGCTGCTCAGGTTTTCTTTTTCCACCTGCCTTGTTTCACCTGAGATCTGGTGGCACAAGGAGTTTGAATCCTGCCACACTCAGAGAGCTCTGTCACAAGAGGTGTCATTGTACCTTTCTAACATAATTTGTCACATCTTTCAGAACCGTGGTAGGGTCTGAAAGTTGTTTTCATGCCTGCTGAGCCAGTATGGTCTTCAAACAAATCCTGTGGGTGATAAAGCTCAAAGAGGCATTTATTTTACCTTCAGTTTTCTGTACAATAATAGACTTACTTGATGTGCCCAAAATGTCTGGGTAGGAGGTTTGATGTTTCAGATCACTTACATGTGAAAAATGCAGGGAATACTTGGTTTATACCAGGACTTAGATGTCTGCAATTTTTTTCTAGGCATTTTTTATGAGATCTTGGGCTGCATCTGCAGCTGAATGCTGCAGCATCATTGTCCTGCATCAGTGCAGCAGCTGGAGGCAAAGCACGGCAGGCACTGCAAATCACTCTCAGTAAGTCAGGAGTGGAGAGATCTGAAAGGCATCAAGGTTTGGACTCCTGAATCCACTCAGGAATCCTTGACAACTAAACCTGTTGAGCTAAGTTAAACCCTTTCCTGTTCAATGAGTACTCTGGGTACCTGGAACACATGCCAGCGAACCTCAAGAACATATTCCACAGCTTATAGCTTTTTGTTACCTTCCCTTGAATCCCAGAGAATGCCAGCAAGGATCAGATGGACAATGTTGGGGTAGCAGCACTGTCTAGGTGTGAAATCAGGAAAGCTGTGAAGCCACTGTCTCCTCAAGATGTATATTTCACAAACTGAATTGGTAGCTGGGGGGGAAAAAAAAGCCCCATACTTTCCTGTTTGAATTTGGGCTGGTTTTAGGATTTGTCTGCCTGTAAAGCCACGTCTCCTCATGCCATAGGTGCAGTGCCAGGGCACCTTCCCTGGGGTGGAAGTGATAACTACGAGTGTCCAGAGCAGCTGTTACAGGTTATGATCTTCCATGTCCAGGAGTCTGATCTCTGTGTTGGGAAAAGCAAACTCTGTGATGGTGAACTGCTGTTTTCTCCAAATGTAGGTCATAACTTGAGCAGGACTTGTCATCACTCTCAGATTAAAGGCTGCTACCATTCTTCTAGGATAACTCTGTTTTCCACCCGTGTGCAAACCATCTGTTTCTTGTAAATTTGTAGATATAAACCGTGGCTGTTTGGACAATTGATGTCTTTAAAAGATGTCTTGTTCTGTACGTCTCAATGAGATTTAAAAAATCAATCAAAGCCTGAAAACTATATACTTTCTCCAACCCTAATGAATGCGTGTCTCTAAGCGAAATTGCAGCTTGCATTATATTTTGAATTAATTGGCAAACAGTTACATAAAGAGATCATATTAAGGTCTCTGAAGAAGGAAGCTGGGTTAAGAATGAGCTTTCATCTCTAAATCTGCTTTTTCTGACTTTTTAAAAGCTTGATTTGTCAAGATGTAGTTGACTTCTGTTTTGTGTATAGATTTTCTGTCTTTGTTTTTCTTTTAAACAAAACATGTCAAGGGGAAGCCAATATAACATCAAAGCACTAAAATAAAGAGCTTTAAGGGAAGGAAAAGAGAGATGTTAAGATTAGGTGAAGGAGGGAAGGCAAAGGTGTGGAGGAGATATAAATCAAGTAAATAAAGACATGGCAGTGAGCTGCTCTAATGAGACACAAGGCTAATTAAGGAAAGGGAACAAATTTAATTATTCTCAGATATTTTACAAGGCGCAAGAAAGAGGTTAGCTGTAATCTCAGTCCTCCAAATTATTTTTCTTTTGCATTTTTTTAATCTTCCCTTATGAAGGCACTGAAAGTCTCCCTGAGTTCTGGCCTCGTGAGTCATGTGCTATTTTCCTGGTGTTCCAGGGTGTAGTAATGTTTTCCTGGCCCTGCTTTCCACTTGGTGTTCAGGGAATCATATCTGAGACCTGGTTCTCACACGTATTCCTGGATGAACCCCATTTTACAACTCAAATTGTGGCCCATACCATGAATTCCCATTAATCCAAACTGAAGGGCAAATAGGACAGTGGAGCTGGGGAAAGGTCTGGAGCACCAGGAGAGGCTGAGGGAGCTGGAAAGGGGCTCAGCCTGGAGAAAAGGAGGCTCAGGGGGGACCTTGTGGCTCTGCACAGCTCCTGCCAGGAGGGGACAGCCGGGGAGGTCGGGCTCTGCTCCCAGGGGACAAGGGACAGGACAAGAAGAAATGGCCTCAAGGTGTGCTAGGGGAGGTTTAGTTTGGATAGCAGGAAAATTCTTCACAGAAAGGGTTGTCCAGCACTGGCACAGGCTGCCCAGGGCAGTGGTGGATCCCCATCTCTGCATGGACTTAGAAGCCGTGTCACTTGGGGACATGGGTCAGCAGTGGCCTTGGCAGTGCTGTGGGAACAGCTGGATTCGATGATCTTAGGGGGTTTTTCCAACCAAAACGATTTTATTCTTCTCTCACCTCTCACTCTTAACAGTGTTACTGTTTTAATTAAGCATGAGCTGCAAAAGACTCCTCAGCCACACTGAGAGGCCTCCAGCTCTCCCTGTCCATGACAAAGCACCCAGGCTCTCACCGTGGGCTGAGGGGCTCTCCTGGCACCAAGGGCCAAGCTTGGCTTTGCAACCCCTGATCCATCAGTGCCTAAACTGGGTCAAACAGGTGTGTTAGAAGGGACCTAAAGGCCACCCTCTGCACATGGCAGGGACACCTTTCGCTGTCCAAGGTTGCTCAGAGCCCTGTCCAACACAGCCTGGTCTGTCAGGAAATCCCAGAGACCCTGGATCTTTGAATTCCAGAACCCCAGAATGGTTTGGGTTGGAAAGGGACCTTAAAGACCATCAAGTTCCAACCCCCCTGCCATGGGCAGGAACAACTTCCACTGTCCCAGGTTGCTCCAAGCCTTGTCCAACCTGGCCTGGAGCCCTTCCAGGGATCCAGGGGTAGCCACAGCTTCTCTGGGCATCCTGTGCCAGGGCCTCAGCACCCTCACAGGAAAAAATTCCTTCTCAATATCCCCTCTAGCCCAGCCCTCTGGCAGTTTGAAGCCTTTCCCCTTGTTCTGCCCTCCAGGCCCTTGCCCAAAGTCCCTCTCCCCCTCTCATTCAGGCCTCATTCAAAAAAGGAAAGGCTGCAGTAAGGTCCCCCCTGAGCCTTCTCTTCTCCAGGCAATCTGGAGAGGAGAATCTTCATCTGCCTTACCTGAAGAGGAAGCAATTTTTAAAGATTAAATCAGGCCCATTCCCACCCAAAGCTGGGGGGCATGTGGCACGCAGGCACAGGAGCTGCCTCTGCAGAAGTCAATGGCAAACCTTCTGTGGCCTTCCGTGGTCCAAATATTTGCCCACATGTTTTGTCATCACCAAAAAAGAAAGAACGCTGTGACAGGTTCAGCTTTCAGACACTGATGCCTTGTGAAGGCTGACTTAGAACAGAGACTAGACTGAGCTAAAGAATAAAGAAGGATTTATTAAGGGGCCTAAATAGATCCACCTTGGGCAGCACAACCCAAAATGGCCACAAAAATTAACAACTGGTCAGAGGGTCTCACACTTTTATAAGTTTTGGTCCATTTGCGTATTGCAGCTAATTGTCCAATTACAGCTTTAGGTTATGAAGTCCCATCCTTCTTGTTTTTGTCTCTTCAGTCCACGTGGTTTATGCTCTTGTGCCTGAGATTTGGATCATTTGTCCTTGGTTCCCAGCTGGAGAAGGAATTGTTTTGTCTCCCTGCTCTGTGCAGAGAGCTCACCATCCCCTGCTATGAAACCTAAACTTACACACAGCACAGCACAGAATCTGAAAAATACAAAAGTTAAACCTGAGGATCACACGATGCCTTTCTCCCCCACCACATTCCTCACCCCCTCCTCCTTCTCCTCCTCCTTTCCAACCATTCCCCTCATCCTCCAAAGAAAACTTGTGGCACTCGCCTCTCACGCGGCCTTGGCACCGCATGAGAATCCTTGCAGCAAAGGGAAAGAAAGGGGAAAATCCTGAAAGCCATGCTTTTCCCAGCAGGTTGGCACCACCGCTCCGGCTTTCATCCTTGGGAGCAGCGTGCCAATCTCACGCCAGCACAAACAGATGTGACTCTAGAGCTTTGAGTGCCCAGTGAAAGGGGCATTGCTCGCTCTGAAAGCCGCCAGAATGTACCAGCCTGAGGATTTTCCATTGAGACAGACGGTTTTCTCAGAGCTCGGCTTCAAGGTGCCTGGATTTGGGGTTGACTTGTTTATTTCCTTCCCCTTTTCCTTTGTGCCCTGACATTATACCGAGGCTCAGCACACGATGCCTGGCTCAGAAGAATGTTATCAGACCAAGTTAAGAGCACGGTGAGGCCGCTCTGTACACACAGTGCAGGGATGGATGGGGTGAAATGTATTCCACGTGCCCCAGGAGCTCACGTGTGTTGAAAACTTGTGCAACAGATAAACTGCATTTTCATTTTCACAAACCCAGCCCGTTTTCGTGCCATTTGAGGTAGATAAAGCGGTAAGATATGTACGATTCCGTACGCGCCGCTGAACCAGAAAAAGGAGGTGCTTAGTTGGCAAAACCCCTTAATCCAGACATCTACAAGGGAAATCATGTAAGTCCAACGGTGCTTAGTGGCAATGAGTGCCACTTATTAGGGATTGCAGTTCTGCTTAACTGGGACACCTCCAGATATTTAGGAGGCTTAGCAGAATGGGGTGAACAATTTGCAGGCTGTATTCTTCCAAACACCACATCCTTTTTTCTTACATGCAAAAGAATTTCCCCAACTGGCCTGCAGCGTTTGGGGTGGTATTTTCTCCTCAGAATTTTGCAAAGGCTTCTAAAAGGCTGCTCCTGGCATGACCTGTGAGGGTGGGCAGGCCCTGGCACAGGCTGCCCTGAGAAGCTGTGGCTGCCCCTGGATCCTTGGAACTGTTCCAGGACAGGTGGGACAGAGCTTGGAGCAACTTGGGACAGTGGAAATTGTCCCTGCCCATGGCAGGGATGGAACTTGATGGTCTTTAAGGTCCCTTCCACACAAAACCATTTTGGGATTCTGTGTGTTGGTACAATAAGAAATCACTGCTTGCTCATGAATCTGAGCTGAGAGTTTTCCACAGTGGATTGGCCAGATTTTCGTAAGACAACAGCATCTACGGTGATCACCTGTCCTGACACCTGGCTGATTTTAGCCAGAGAATGCAATCCTGAAGTCTCTCCATCAGGCCCATCAATGTTTGGTTGCAATACAGTTCAGCTTTTGTCATAGTAGGAGCCACAAAACTGTCTCCCCTCCTCAGTGACGCCTTCCTGGTGCTCAAGCTTTATGTCAGAGATTAAATCCATTCAGACCCAGGAGCCTTGTGCCAGGGTGAGAGAAGCAGCAGCTCTTAACTGATGAATCCTGCTAGGAAGAAATAATGTAGCTGAACTGTGTACTGCAAGACAGGAACATTTTTGTTTGAAACATTCTGGAGGGTTTTTTGACTAACCTGGCTTGAAAAGCTGGACACATCATGATCTCCTTTGGCACTATTTCACCAGATTTCACTATTACTGCTTAGGGGCTCCAATGGCATTGGAAGTCCTGCTCCACAAAGCAAAAGGTAAATATATGCTGAGAAGCTGTTTCCTAAATAACTTGGGATTTGGATAGACTGAACAGACAATCAAAAGCAAGTGGTGTTATCCCCATTCTACACAGGGAAAGCTGCACCTTGGAGGGATTAAACAAGTTCTTCAAAACTCAGAAGCAGGATCAGGACTTGAACTCTTGTGACTTTGCTGCTCAGTCCCATCTTAACTGCGAGTCTCGCTCCCTCCTGAGATAAGGAATGCTCAGGGTAAGATTAGGCTCAGACTGGGAAGCAAACCCAATGCTGAGGCGTCTGACAAGATGTTCTTGTGAATTTTTAATCGTTGGCTGTGTGGACACGTGTGTAAGGCAATAACCTGAGGAATTCTGTCCTACATTTTGGAAACTGTTGTAGCTTTGCAGCTCTTGGAACGAGTTTTGAGTGAAAAATCTGCTCTGCTGCGTGTTCTCTCTCATGTTCCCTCTAGATAAAGCTTTGAATCTGTGAACTTAGCGGCTGTTATTCCAGGAATTTCTCCTTGGAACCAACTGACAGTGTCCCTAACATTTGGCTAGGAAAAAAAAAAAAATCTTTTCTGGAAAAGTCTAAGATGGCGCAATCTGATTTCAAATTGACTGTTGCCTGCTCTTGTGTTATACAAATACATGTACATATCCTCTGTGATTTTAATACCAGGAAAAGAAAAGTCAACATTTAGCTAGTCCCTTACAAAATAACTTTGAACCTTTAGCAGCTTGAAGATAAAAATTTCTTTTTCTTTTTTTCTTTTTTTTTTTCTTTTTTTTTTTTTTTGTAAATCTGGTTCATAGGTATTGGTTTCTTCTTAGAACTACCAGTGTGAGTTCAATTCCAGGGAACAAGAACTATGCTTAGTTGTTTAAAAAGCACATAAAATGAAAGTGGGAGCAAATGGAGAGCTTTTCTTTTCTCTTAAAGGAAAGGCAGGACAGGTAAGAAAAGCTGCAGTTAAAGGTAATTCCTATTTTTCCTATGAAATTGGTCTAGATCCACATTGTATAACCTTTCCTCCTGTTCTTTTATTCACCTCAGACTTGAAATGGTTTTTAAGGTCTGTCCAGTGGGAGGCGAAGTCCATATTTCTAGACAAGGATTTTTACTTTGATTCGTTTGTCTTAAGGGCTCTGCTGCTGAAATAGAAGGAAAAGTCAAATTTTTGTGCATTGCAGTCTGTAAATTCTTGCTCTGTAGTCAGCTGCCTCCACAGCTGGCACATACAAAACAAATGCCTGATGGTTTCTGTGATTTTACCTTGGCCCTTGGGACAAGTCAGGAGCTGGGCCTGGATATCAAAACTTTAAAATTGTGTCCAACTGTGAAACTGGGAGGAGAAATAACTGGGAAAATTTAGGAGCTGGTCTGTTGGAAGTCAGCTACAAAAGAGGAAGTTTTAAAGAAAAGGAGCAGAATTTTGCATTGACTGCATAAGCTATAACTCTGATGATTTAACCCCTTCTTTTGGAATGGTGTGAGTTGTTTCATCAACCACTTATTGATGGAGATCTGAGAGACAGCAACTACCCAAGGCTGGACCAGGAAAATAAATCAATAATGATTAATAGCCCAGAATGATTTTCATTAGCTGTTTGGCAGGGAGGGAACCTAAAGTGGGTTGATTCACCAGTAGGACATGGAGACCCCTCATGGAACTGGAGCCACTGAGGACAGGAATCTCCCAGCCCAGCTCTCCCCTCCATTTCCATTTGGTGACTGGACCAGTCAGAGCAAAGTTACTCAACCCCTGCAATGTGAGTCAGCACATTTTGGAAGGGCTCTTGGAGTGTCCTGTGCTGGGCCAGGAGTTGGCCTTGATGATCCTTGTAGGCCCCTTCCAACCCAGGATAATCTCTGATTCTGTGACGATGACATAATCCAGGGCAGAAGGGCAGAAATATTCTGCATCCAGTGGCACACTGATGTGATCCTAATGGTAAATGGCATGCAAAGAAAGGGGCTGGACATGGGTGGCCTGACTGTCACCTGGAAACTGCAGATTTTCTTACCCTTGGGTGGAATTAGTCCTGATTTCCATGAGGGAGGGAAAGACAGAGGTGTTCATGTACAAAACGCCACACATATGTTCCAATCCTTGTGCAGCACCAGGGGAAATGTGGCTTTGTAGAACTTCCATCCCACAGCAAATACTGTAATGTGCAATTGGCATTTGGTTTAATAATGAAAACAAAGTTTTATGCCACGATGGTCCCAATTCCACAGCCAACTGCATGGTCATTTAACAAATCTTTCACGAGCAGGAGATCTCTGTAATAAAACTCTCCCTTTTCTCTCCCTTTTGCTGATGCTTTAACAGTGAGACAAACTGGGCAATCAGTTCACATGAACTTAAAGTCACTTAAAAACCATTGTTTGCAAGGATCAACTGCTTCCCAAGCCATGACAGCAAAAAGTTTCCCTCTTAGTCCAGAGAACATTTTGGGGTGGGTTTGTTTGTTTCGGGTTTGTTTTTTGCTTTTTTTTTTTTTTTCCCTGTCATTTCTGTCCTGTTAATTTGAGCAGAAACTGTAATTAGATGTAAGTGGTCTTGTTCCCACAGAAATGAATGGCAGCATCTGGAGAGAGACAACCGTTCCAAATGCTTTTGGCTACCAGCTCTCCACAAGTCACCAGGACAGAGCAAGGGCCGGAATCCAGACTTCTGTCGGCCTAATTTTGTATCTGTGGAAGCACAGCACTAAATCCAATATTCAAATGCCTGGCTGTGATGGGTGTAGGAGAGAGCACATTCCAGGCTTTTATGTTGTCTACTCGTCCTGGGAGTCCAATCCCTGCTGTGTCCCTGGGTGGGACTGGATGACCACAGCTCGGAAAAGGAGGGATGCTGGGCAAAGATTCCTGGTGCGTTTGGGGTTTTTTTCCCCCCCTTTTTCCTTTTCCACCCTTTTCCTTTTCCATTTCATGATCCACTTAGACAGTAGCTCTGCCTCCCCAGACAGGAGCAGGGCTGTGTTTGTAAACAGTAATTGAGTTAAAAGATGTTTTGTGTCAGAGCTGAGCTCGTTTCTCTCTCTGCTCTCTCTGCAGAAGGGGTGGCTCTGGTTCGAGGTGCTCTGGCTCTTCCTCGGAGCTCCACAAGGTCACAGAGCTCCTTATCACCCCCAAAATACACCTTCTGTGGATATTTATCACAATCAGCACCAGGGTGCTGCATTTTTATCAAACTTGCTGTCCCCTAAAGCAGAATCACACTTGAAGCTGATAGTGCTCTCTGGGAGTAAACATTTCCATCCAGCCTTCCTGGTTAATTGAAATGGGATAAAATTCCTTTCCTTCCTTCAGTTTTTAAAACTTCTCTTTCTCGTTGTGATCAGGAGGAACTTGCCACCTTCCAGAAGCTTTTTCCTCTCTGGCCTTGTCCTATTTGGCATTGCAGCTTCACTCACTTGATACTTTGTGTGAGGTCTACAGCTTCAGGACAAACATTTTGGCACTTTTCAGTGCCTTTTATTAAAATTTTATTAAACTTTCATTAAACTTTGTCACCATGCAAAGCCAATTCTCTTGTTTTACCTCGCTAATGCTGATGAAAAATGGAGTCTCCTCGCTACTTGCTGCTGCTCTTCAGGGCTGTGTCTTTTTTCTTTAAAATATGCAAAAGGAGGGGGAAGGAATTTAGAATAAAATTTTTTAGAGCTGCCTGGAAGATTTACAGGGACAGTTCCCATGAGTCTAATGGGACTTGTGTCTCTAAACCCTTTCAAAACTCTCAAATCTCTGGCTTCTGCTGTTGTGGAGGCATCAATGATGGCTCAATAAATGAGGGGAATTGAGATTTACAGCTGAAGGGTTGTATCAAACTTACTGTTGCATATAAAAGCAAATACAGTGTTTCTTCCCCAAAGCCAGGGTACTTACCCTGAGTGCAGAATGAAAGTCTGAGCATTTACAAGTAAATCTGTTATTCAGTGTGGGAATTAAATTAAATTATTCATCCTTTAAGAAATTTAGGAATGTCAGACTCTTCCTTCCTTGGTAATTTCAGTAATGCGGTGGTAAAGAAACTTCAGACTCGTGACAGGGCTGAGGTTCAGTGACATGTTTTCTCTGTACATTGGACTGTTTACATAAAATTATTATTTTGCACTCACAGATAGTTATATCCTGTGGATAGCACTTCATGTTGTTGGATTTAGAGGATAATCACAGAATGGCAGAAACATTCGAGTTGGGAAAGACCTCCAAGATTATCAAGCCTGATCTTTGGCCCAAATCACCACCTTGGCAACCAGCCCAGGGCACTGAGTGCCACATCCACTCATTTGATCTTTGGCCCCAGTCACCACCTTGGCAACCAGCCCAGGGCACTGAGTGCCACATCCCCTCATTCCTTGGACACCTCTGGGGTGATGACTCCAGCACCCCGCTGGACAGCCCATTCCAGTGCTTAACAGCCAATAATAATTAATAATAATAATAATCTTTCTATTGCAAAGTAGTTTTATTCCTGGATATTCCTGCAGCCACTAGAAATTTTTGTTTGTTGTCAGAACTTGCCCTTTTTCCTCTTTGTCAAGGACATGCTGGTTTTCATGGAACTCTAAATTTTTATGTTTGATTTTATTAGTTTATCTTCTGGTTGCTCACTAGGATAAATGCCTGTGGAGTGGCCACCCCAGAAATGCCTAATTGGCCTTTCTTCAGTCCCACTCAGCATTTGCATTCTGCTGCTACAATTTAGATTTCATCATGCTCACTCTATTTGGCTGTTCCTGTGTTCCAGTTTGGTGTTTTTCTAAGGTCAGTGTTGGCAGTCTGAGGATGCCTGATCTTGATTTAATGATCCACCAGAATCCATGGTCACATACAGGAGGAAGAGTATTCATTGATTTATTGGTTTTTAGGAGACTAAGAGTATTCTTTTTGAATTGTTCCCTTGCACAAGTGTCATTGCCATGGTGATCTGAGCTACCTGAATTGTTATCTCTGGTTTGGGTGTGTTGCTCAAGCTTAGCCAAACTCTGGCCTGTCTCATTTCTCCTGGCATCCTGTTCTGGTGTAGGCTGGTTGTGAAGTGCAGGAGAAGACATTTGGTGATGATAATTTAGACTGTAATTGAGACTACAAAAGCAGTGAGATGGTCCAGGTGACTGAACCTAATTATTGATTTATACGGTGCTCTGAAATCTGCCCAGCCCAGGACAGCTCTCAGTCCTGTTTAACTGTCCCCTCGTGTTGTGACTGTGACACAGCAGGCATGAGGGAGGCAGGAGAACACCAGGATGCAGAAATATCTCCACTCATTCTCCTCTGGGAATTGTGTGCAGCAGAGCTGGGTAGCAGCGAAGGTGCTGCTGATAACTGAAGAATTGAAGAGACCTCCTGGGTCAGAGCTTCAGGTCACCTCCTGACCCACACAGTGATGAAGTGCCATTTTTAAACAGATCAAGGTCCATTTTAATCCTGGCTGAGGTTTGTTTTCTTGGGAAGAGGGAGTGCTGTCCTGCTAGTCCACTTATCCAGGCAGCTCCATGCCCTCTGTGCTCTCCCACGTTGAAACCTCCCTCTAATTCCCAGCCTAAGTAAGATCAAAGTTCTCTCATGCTCATGTGCAATACTGTCCTTTGGCATCAGTCATTTCTCTCTGCAGGCATTAAAGCTCCAGATTTACTTACAGCAGATCTATCCCCTCCCAGCCTTGTTTTGTTGAATTACTGTTTATGTGCCGCCCTGCCCCATCAATCCCTGGGGCAGAGCACCATCCCACTTCTCAAAGAGCTGTTGGCTATCTGAGGCTGCTTTAAAAGGGAGTCACTTAGCTTTGCTCTCCACCAGCTCGTGCATTATTCCCTGAACAAAGCCACTTTGGTCTGTGGAGAGTCCAGAGCTGGGCTCAATGTCGGAGTGACATCCAGTGGAGCATCTCCAGAACACCCACCTGGCAACATCTCACTTGTCATTGCTTTACATTCATCTCCTTGCTCCACTGAGCAGGGAAAAAACTTGCCAAGGTCAAATTGTGATGAGTGAAATGGGTTTTGTTGTTGTAAGACCTGTCAATACTCTTCAGCTTCCTGACATCAACAGGGGGACTCCTGTGACACCTGGGACTTTCACCTGTCCTCCTTCTGAAAGCAGCACACTCCTGATATCCTGAAATGGCACTCTCAGGAAATCAGGAGTAGATCTGCTGGGAGCACTGGGGTCTCAGGGCCAGCTGTTCAGTTCCAAGTATCATCTGCACTGACTGAAAGCAGCTCTGATGATCCACGCTGGCTGCTTGTACCAGATAAACCCCTTTTTTTCAGTTGTTCTCTGCAAAGAGAACAGTGATTTTTGGCTGATCTGGGAACAAAACAAAATGGATTACTATAATAAGTCATAACTATAATTAATCATAACATAAAAGAGGAGAGGACCCTATAATTTGGCCACTTAATATTTAATTTCAAGTGGGAAGGGGTGGGGGCAAGCAAGAGATGATTGGGGATTTTTCTGCCCATATTAAATATGTGGTGGCCTTTTTTCTTTCCATGAGCCATGCCTGGGATTCACTCCTTTCTCTTGCCCTGCTTGCAGGGTTTGATCACCAGGACATTTCACCCCGTGGGTTGTAATGACTCCTGATGGTGGGCAGGCAGCAGGGGCTGCTTCAATCTCACAGCAGGCAGAAGGAGAAATTTCAATTATTGACCCGTTGATTGTGATGAGATTTTATCATCATCATTGTCATGGTTTTAATTCTCCAATGTAGGTGTTGAGCTTGTGGATTCTGGAGGACTTTGGGGATCCTGGGAGAACCTTTGGCCAGGAAGGTTTTCCCCACCTCCTCCAGATGTCTTAGAGGCAAGCACAAGAAGAGCTGGGTTCATTGGAGCAAGCACCAAGTGTTTAAGGTAATTTAAATCCTTTATCTGTCAGTGTTCTTGACAGCAATCAAGCACAATAGAAAATAAATAAATAAATAGAAATCCCGTAGCCATGGAAGCACACTTCAGATCAGATTTCTATTTGCATGCTTCATACATATACATAAAACATATTTCATGTACCAAGTTAAATAATGCACAATGCTTAAACTATTCTTACTTTTTATCCTTTGGTTATTGTAATTACAAGTAATTTTGTGAAGGATTTTCTATTTTTAAGAAATCACACTTTTGTACTTGATCCAGCTAACAGGATTTTCTTACATTACTTCATAAAGAGACCATCTTTAAACTTCTAATGTTATTTCTTATTCATTAGTACATATGCCTGTAGGGTATGTTCATAAATGGGTTAAAGTTACAAAGTTATGCTTATAAAAGCTCATGGTAATTTGGAGTATCAGGAGGATTTATTAATTTTGAAATCTTAAAAGAGCAAAAGCTAAAATGAGATTGGATTAAGTATATTCTTGCATGCAGTTATTCTAAACACCCTTAAGGACCGCAGACTAACTTACAGAGGACATTATGCAAATATGAATATATCTCTAAGTGCCTCATAGGCTTGCTGATGTAATATTTTACATGGTTAGTTAAGTACATCAAGTAAAAGGTTTGACCTTGATATACTGTAAAAGGTACTTATCCCACAACACCCAATTGTTTTCGGTGCCATTGTGAAATGCATCCCTCCAACATGCAAACAATTTTGTGCACAAATCTCATTAAATGTAGCTCCAGCAGCCAAACAGCTGTCCACACCACCCCAGCTCTTTAGAAGACCAAAGAGCTGCTTTATAATTTATCTTTATCAAAATGCTGTTTGCATTTATCGACAGCACCAGGCTGTACTTATGCAGTGAGAAGACAATTTCTTGGGAGGACAAATAGAGTTTCCAGGCTTTATTGCTGGCACCTGTTCCCATTACACAGTTCAATTTTGTTTTTTCGAGGACACATAGAAGGTGGAGGACTACAATGCCCTGAAGTCAAACGATGTTTTGGGGAAGGAAAACAGGCCCCAGGTTTGACTTGTGCTTGGAATTTCTGCAAATCCTTTTCTTTACTTGCCTCTTTGATTCTGCAGAAATAAGCTTGACTATATGGACTTAAATGTTATATTTTCCTGTGTCTTTACCCTTCCCTCTCCTAATCCATTCCATGCATGCAGATATATATATATATTTGTGTGTGTGTGTATGTATATTTATATACACATATATTTATATTCCATTGAGGTGGTAATGAAAAAGAACAGAAAAATGGATTGCTAAATGTTGCGTGTTATCTTTTCTGTGTGTGTGTCTGAAGGGAAGATTGGCTGATGTGGCACCTGCAGATTACTTTAGGGTAAATCCTTGTTTGTTCTGTTTAGCATTTCTGTGGTTATCACTGAACTGGAGGGAGAGACTCCATAGATGGATGGGGTGGGTGTGGATTCCTTACATTAATCAGATGGAAAAAACAGATATCCAGTCTTGCACACCAAGACATCAGCCCCCTTCTAAAGCCTGCATCATATCAAGAACTTCCTGTGGGGCTCAAGCAGTAAAGTGTATAATCTCTCTCAAGTCCCTCCAGAGTGACCAAAGTGCTCAAAAAATATTTCTGGTTTATTATGCTGGACTGTAAATACCCAACTGGGATTGCCTTTCCCATGTGGTGCTTTGACAGTGACTTGTTTATAACCCAAAAAAAAAAAAGAATTAAATTATGCAATTTAGTCAGGGTGATGTTGATGGTGTGAGATATCACACTCCAGGTTGTGTTCTTCCATTAGGTCTGTCTTAGGAGAATGATTAATTAGCTGTAAAGTACTACTGAGAAGATTTCATTAGTATTTTCCAGCTGCCAGGGATAACTTGACCTGCTGGATGTGGCATAGAATGAAATTTTATTGCAGAAAAAAACCCAGAACATCCCTGTGTGAGTAACAGCTATTTCTGTGCCTGCCAGCCACGTTGTGGTTTTTCTCAGTGGAAAAAAAACCCCAAAACCATGGAAAAACCAATGTTTTCCTTACCAGTTCAATGTCTCTTAGCCCTTCTGCATAGGAGGTTGTTATTTTCCAAAGTGAGGGTGTATTTTGTGGTGAAATATTAACTCTCAGATTTGTTTGGTTTGGGGCTCTCTTCTTTTGGAGTTTGTGTCTTGTGAGATCAGGAGAGCTTGGAAGCAAGGTGGAGTTTGAGGAATTTTATTCCTCTCTGAGCTTTATCTGTGAGGAAGCCTGTGATGGATATGTATCATCAAAAAAATCTTCCTTGTCTGGAATTTCAAACAAACCCATTTCCACTCTACAAAAACACACCCAGGAGTGTGTGTTAATAAGTCCTCAGCAGAGAATAAATGGAATAGGATTCCCAAGTATAAATATCCTTTTCCTTGCTTCTCTCCCTTCTTCAAACCAATATTTCAGTGTAATTCTGGATATCCATTTCTTCCTTTGGCTGTATCTAACAGAACAAGGCTGTTTACTACAGGATAATGAAAAAAACAAGGTTTTAGTTTCTTTTGCTTAGAAAATATAATTGCTACAAAGGGTGATTTTACCAAACACAGAGTTTACCACTGGGATCTGTGAGGATGAGATGCCTCTGAACAGAAGGCTCCATCTCTGCAGGAGTGGATGTTAATAAGGAAAGGGACTGATCTTTAACAAAGTCTGGCACTTGAGGTAATGTACCCCACGCGCTGTAATTTAGGACCTGCTCCACAGAAGTGAGGTATTTGGGTAAACAGTTGGGTGCCTCATGAATTTACAAACACAATTAAACAGATTAGGTGAGGTTGGTAACGTGCTAGAAATATTTGTTGGTTCCCCCTGGCATCTGTCTGCAACTTTGCTCTCTGAGAAACCTGACTATGTCTTAATTCTGTGTTGTGTTTGAAGGAATGGCTCTTCTCAAGATGAGTTAATTAAGGAAGTTCTAAGCCATGCTTTTTCTCTTTTAATCCCAATGTACTTTTTTGTATGAGCCCACTACATTTATCCTTTTTATCCACTCAAACCTCATAAACAACAACAACAAAGTCCTTAATACATCACAGTGCGCATCCACAAAACCTGTGTAGAAGCACATGCAGTGCTTCTAAAGCACATGAAGCAGCAAGTGCTGTTCCTCCATCCAAATATGACTCATTTTAAATGCAGATAGTGGGTAAAAAATATCACTGGAAAGATAAGTTATCGCTCTATTGAAGATAGCTTTCCTTTTCTTTATGCTTTTTTCCCCACAGTGCTGTGTGTGTGCACATGAGCTGTAAAAATCCAACCAAAGCAAAATGTAGATTTCTTACCTTGAGAATAAGCACAACACAATTCTTTAGGATCCTTCAGATTTGTGTCAGGGGTTCCCACATACATCCCCTTTTCTCACTTTGGAGGTGATTGCCCAGGGAGAGGTCTTTGTTTTGAACTGAAGTGGAGAAATGCAGAGTGGAAGAATGAAGTTCTTCTCACCACAAGAAAGGCACTGAGGGGCTGGAGCATGTCCAGGGAAGGGAGTGGAGATGGAGAAGGGTCTGGAGCACCAGGAGGGGCTGAGGGAGCTGGGAAGGGGCTCAGCCTGGAGAAAAGGAGGCTCAGGAGGCGCCTTGTGGCTCTGCACAGCTCCTGCCAGGAGGGGACAGCTGGGGGGATAGGGCTCTGCTCCCAGGAACAGGGACAGGGTGAGAGGGAACTGCTTCAAGTTGCACCAGGACAGGTTTAGATTGGTTGTCAGGGAAAAATTTCTTCTCTGAAATGAGTGTCCAGCTCTGTCACCAGCTGCCCACGGCAGTGTTGGAGTCGCCATCCCTCAGAGAGTTCAAAAAATGTGTGGATGTGGCACTTGGGGCCGTGGTTTCATGGTGGATTGGCAGAGCTGGAGGAATGGTTAGACTTGATTTTAGAGGGCTTTTCCAGCCTTAATGGCTCTGTGGTTCTCCATGTCAGAGAGGTCTGGGGCAAATTAACCCCAGCTGAACACAGGCAGTAAGAGAGCATAGTGTCTGTGTGTCAGGCAGACATTTACACCTGGGCCACTCACCTGTCATGGTGAGGAGCAAAGGTGCTTTAGGGCACCACTTGATTGGCCAGATTTTGATAGTTACTGTAAGAAAAAGTGAATTGCACCCTGTGCTCCACTGAGTTTTCTGGCTGGATTTCAGTGGTTCTTGAGAGAGCCCTGAATGACCAGCTTAGATGTACCCATGTTCACAGGGCAGAGGAAATATATCTCTGTAACCTAATCTTTGAGCCCTAACCACAATATTTCAATGTGGTGTGAAGGTCTTAATTTTTTTAACGCATATAATTGACTTTTTTTTTAACTTCAACTATATTTTGGAATTGAAGCATTAGTTTCAAACTGAAGAACCAAAACATTTAGTTTGCAAAGTATTATGAAAACATTTTGCATTGCCTTAAATTTCAGTTCGTTTGACCACAGTTTGTCTTTCATGAAAGGTGTGTTGTGCACAAACAGCCTCTGGCTCTGCTCATTTCTTCTGTTTCCAAGGTCAATGTCTGCAAATGTTTCTCCCTTTTCTGTCTCTTATTCCCATTTTCCAGCCTCAAGTCCTCTTTTGGCTGTGTCCAAGTTAATAAGCTCTAATGAGAAATGTGCTCTGCACCAAACCTGGCTTAGGCTGCATCCAGCTTGGATCCTTCTACAGCAGCCTACACAGACATTCAACGTAGTTTCATTTTTCTTGAATCAGCCTCAAAAATTCCTCATGCCTCCTGCCTGTGGTTTTTCTGCAACAGGCAATCTGTTGTGTGCAGGAGTGGGGTTGTTGCCTCTTTCTTGGATAAGAGAAAAACCCTGGTGGTTGCACAACAACTCATCTGTGGCGTCGGTGCAGGACACGGCGAGCTGGTCAGAAGAACTGGCAGGTGTAGGAGTGATATGAAGGTGCAGCTGAAATTTAATTTCCTCCAGAACCATGCTCCACAAGCTGTGCAAACTTTCCTTGGCTAAATAAACACACTTAAAGACAAAGATTTCCCATTTTCCTAGAAATACTCGTGGTAACAACTGCCTGTGCTTTCTCTCCTGGAGCCTTAACAAACAGTCTGCACATTTGCATTTTCTCTAATGGTCTCAGCAGTAAACTTCCTTCCAAAAAGAGGGGAAAAAAGGAAATCTTGTGTTCCCTGAATGCAGAAAGAAATCACACATTCTGTCTCTGTCTCTCGTACATAGAGATACACAATTTAGTACTTTACATCTTCAAAGAGCTTGCTCAAATAGGGACTAAATTGTGTTTGTAAACTCTCGCTTTGGGAGACAAGTTCAAATGGGGCTTAACTCCCAAATGGAATGTTGATGGTCTCAGTCAAGTTCCTAGTGGACATTTGCCACAAAAGCACAGCATTCTCAGCTTGTATTGATAACAATTAGTATTATTGCTCTGTGATCAGCACAGCCCCCTTCAAAGACGTTCTGTGCAATGCACTGGGTGTAAGCAGAATTAAAGACCTGCTCTGCCTCAAAATGTGAACAGAAAAAAAAAATAATAGGAGAAATTTTTTGCTCCTCTTTCTGTTTTGCAAAGGAGAATCCAGGGGCTGCAGCCCACAAATACAGTTAAACCGATGGTTACTGCTGTCCCAGTTCAGAAACTATTTTGCTAAATTTAAGGTAAAATTACAAAGTGGTGTGACCGTGCTCCTAGGGGCACCGGTGTCAAAGGCAGGGACAGAGCCCAGCTCTCACCAGCCCTTAGAAACTGTGTTAACTGGAAGGTTACCCTTCCTCTCCAAATGGAGTTTAATGAATATAACACACTTCAATAGGTGTTTTCATAAGAAGTTACCCATTATGGATGTAATGCATGAGTTTTTCTCTCTTGGAAATCGGTTACTCTTACTGGCCATTTCCTGGTCAGGTTTTGATGAGTCCCTTTCAGGCACAGTTCCCATTGAAATAGGTTTGCCTGAATGAGGACTTAAGGAACAACTGAATAAAGACCTCTATAATTGCTCTATAATGATTAAATGGTTCCCATGAGCAGGGCAGTTCAGAAAGACGTGCTTTCACTTAGCAACATTCGCGCTGCCAAAATGAAATAGCCACATCCACTGCAGGCAGAGCTGAATTCATTGCTGCTGCTGCTGCTGCTGCTGTGATTACGGCAGAGCAGAGGCTGTTCAGGAGCAGGCCAGGAGGAGCAGACCTTGTGCAAACACAGTGTACATGGCAGTCCAAGTCCACGTGTCTCAGGGTTCCAGTCCAGCTTCCCTCTGTGCTGGTGATGTGTCCATTTGGAACAGGTTCATTATTTAGCCTTATTTTTGCCCCATTTGTTCTGCTCTTGGAACAGTTTTTTGGGTAAAGGATGTCAGTGCTGTGGTTTAAGGCAATGTTTCTTGAGAAGGGCTGGGCTGGGGACAAGATATCTGTATCTATATAGAGATATAGAGATATATATAAACTTTATTTTGAGGTGAGGTGAAAACTATTCCTTCAGGAATGGCTAATTCTTCAGGCCCTGTAAGTTTACCCAAAATACTCCATAATTTTATTTTTTCAGTCTCTCAGGGTGTTGTTCCATTATTTGTTGATTTTTAAATCTCCCTGCTATGAGTGAAGACAAAATTTGCATTGAAGTGTTTAACAATGAAAAGAAAGAAGGTGAGAGGTGGTGAATATGATCTGTTACAAAGCCCCAAGAGGCCACAGGACCTGAGCAATCTTCTTGGGGCTCCCAAGAGCATCCTCTTGTCGTTGTGCATCTTCCCTGGGATTTTTAGGGCTGTTTGTTGGAGATTCCCCCAGCTTGTTTTGGAATGCCCAGCCCCACTCTTGGCACCCAGGCCACAGTTCAATATCATCTAGTGAAATCTTGCACCCCAGAGAGGGAAATGGCAATGCTCTAAGTCAAACCATCTTTGGAGATTTCCCTTGAAACCTTGCCTGTGTTAAACAATGGAGTCAAATCTCTTGGAAATGAGTTCATAAAAATCAGCTCTGCATTGTCAGCTGTAAAGGGAGAGGAGTGTTTTGTTCCTCAGGGCCTTATTCTAATCTCAGATGCACAGCATGCATTACCATATAGCTTAAAAAAGCAGATATTCCTGAGATGATATGTGGGATTGTGTGCAAACCTCTCAGAGAAACCAACATCCTTCAGGAGTTTTTCATGCACTCAAACACTCCCAGGCAGGAGTGGGTCCCTGATACAGCATTTTTGGCTAAGGGGTAAAAGAGGGGATCAGGAAGCATCCTCCCAAATTTGCCCTAAACCAGGACAGGAAGCCAGAGAGAAAACGAGGTGAAGAAGCAGAACATGCCAGAATTGGAGCTGACACTTGTGAGCAGCCCTTGACTCCTGAGAGGGACGTGTGGTGGGGTGTCTATCCCATGATAATATAAGTGAGATATCACTGGAATATGAGACTAGAGAGGGCATTGAGTCTTACACAAGTACTGAGACAGAAATCACATTTTAAGAGGCAATGAGGGTTGGTTGGTTTATTTGTTTTGGTTGTTATTTGTTGTCGTTGCTACTGGTAATCTTAGCCTGCAATGGGAGCAGGTCATTTGGGCCATTCAAACCAGAATTAATTGGTGTCAACAACCAGCTGGTGCCTGACCTCAGTCTAGCTGCTGGAAAAGAGCACCACAAACTCATCCTGACAGCAGGAGGTGCTGAGCAATCACACAGACACGGGGCCAGAAGGAACCTCAGGAGATGATATAACCAGTGGACAGACATCTCTCCTGTCCCTACAGGATGATTGCCAAAGCCTTCTCACAAAAACAATCCCACCAGGTGTGTGCACCTGATGCCTGTGGACCTTTGAGGAGCAGGGGTTCCAAGAGTGGGGGATAGCGATGCCTGCCCCCAGAGCTGTGCTGCAGGATGGGGCTGCACAGCTTTGGGGTGCAGGGCTGTTTGGCAGCCTGGCCAGCCGTGCCTGCTAACTTTTCTCCAGAAACTGCAGAGTAGGACTGCCAAGTGGCACTGGTCTGGCGGGCAGCCCTGGGATGCTGCCTGCCAGGGGAGCTGCGCTCCAGCTGGGCCAGAGCCAAACGCGGCCTGTGGAAGCTGGAACACGGAATCAAAGAATCACAGAGTGCTTTGGGTTGGAAGGGGCCTTCAAGACCATCCAGTTCCACCCCCCTGCCAATGGCAGGGACGTCTTCCACTATCCCAGGGTGCTCCAAGCCTCATCCAGCCTGGTTTTGGACAATTCCAGGGATGGGGCAGCCGCATCTTCTCTGGGCAGCCTGTTCTGGTGCCTCACCATCCTCAGAGTAAGAAATTTCTTCCTAATTTCCAATCTAACCTGCCCTCTATGAGGAACATTTGAAAGAGCTGGGGTTGTTCAGCTGGAGAAGAGGAGGCTCAGAGGTGACCTTATTGCTCTCTACACCTTCCTGAAGGGAGGCTGTACACAGGTGGGGTCGGTCTCTTCCACCGGGCAGCACTGACAGAACCAGAGGACACAGTCTCAACTAGATCAGGGAAGGTATAGGTTGGATATTAGGAAAAAATATTTCACCAAAAGAATAATAAAGCACTGGAATGCTCTTCCCAGGGAGGTGGTGGAATCACCATCTCTGGATGTGTTTAAAAAGATTGGACATGGCACTTGGTGCTATGGTCTAGTTGAGGTGTTAGGGCATAGGTTGGACTCGATGATCTTAGAGATCTCTTCCAACCTCATTATTCTGTGACTGTGATTCTGTGATTCTCTGTCAGTTTGAAGCCATTCCCCATTGTCCTGTGACTCCATGCCCTTTCCAAAACTCTGTGTACTGCTTAACAGCCAGGCTTGCAGTGGATAACTCAGGATGTTGGTGATGATATGGTAGCATTTCTTGTGTGGGAAAACTGTGTGGAGCTCTATGAAGATTGTGAGATTTCCCATATAACAAGATGGGGAGAGCTCAAGCCAATGTGCAGCACCCTCGTTTCTTTGTCTGGGTGGTCAGGCATTCAAGCATTTGTGCACCTGGGAGCTGCTTGCCTCATTTTCACACTGCTGCTTGGATAGAGGGCTGCTGCCTGAGATGGGAATCACAGAATGATTCTGGTTGGAAAAAGCCTCCAAGATCATTGAGTCCAAATTTTCTACCAGCACTGTCACACCAGCACTAAGCCATGTCCCCAGGTGCCACATCCACACATCATTTAAATCCCTCCAGGGGTGGTGACTCCACCTCTGCCTTGGGCAGCCTTTTCCAGTGCTGACAATCTTTTTCTCTGAAGATACTTTTTCCTTATACCAGCCTAAACCTCCCCTGGTGCAACTGGAAGCTGTTTCCTCTTGTCCTGTCCCTGGAGAAGAACTGACATGATGCTTTGAGTGGTAGCACCTGATTTAAAGGTGTGCAGGAGCCCTGTGCAGCAGCAGAATGCTCTTCCTGCTCCATGTCAACCCATATCAGGTTTTTTGGCTTTTGGCAATCACCCTCGAGTGGGACAGGCACCAAACACAGAGAGAGCACAGTGGTGGCAGCTCCAGATTTGTACCTGAAGGGAAGTTTGCATTTCTTCAGTAACCAAAGTGTGGGGGGGAAAAAAAATCTCTGTTCAGAGTAGCTGTAGCAGAGCACTGTTCTCCTGATGACGCACTGGAGGGTTTAAGATTTTTGGGTATTTCCTTTGCACATTTTCCTCATCCCCAACATAATTGCCTGTTGCCCTCTTCTTCTAAGTTCTTCTAAGCCTTCTGATGTTTCCTTTTTTGTAATGGAGTTCTCCCGCACTTTCATGTAAATAATGATTGTTTTGCATTCCTTTCTGGAGGAGGAGAGAATTTGATGGACTGTTGGTTTGACCAGTGTGGCTGGAGAGGTGGCAATTCCATCCTCCAGTCCAGGGTCACTTTTGGAATTCTGTATATATTGAGGTTGAGAAATAAACTGCCCTTCTTTTTACCATGGAGGTTTCAGCGTGCGCATCGTTCATTTCATGTCCTATTGCCACAATTTCCCACAAGCACGTGTGGGCCTTTGCCAGCTCCTTTGTCTTTCATCTCAGAGCTTTTCTTTAGGGGCACTGGGACAGCTGTGAGGACAGAAGACAGTCCTGGCTGTGGCAGGGAAGTGTCACGGTCTGGCAGGCACTGAGGTCAAATCCCATCTCTGAGCCTCTTTCCTGGAGCTCTCACACAACCTGGGAGCAGGAAGACACGAGCTCCCCTTCTGCATCCTGGAAGAGGCAGAACAGATGCCACTGCTGAGCCTTGGGATCTGTCAGAGAGGAAGGAGCAGAGCCAGCTCCAGGGCTCATTTCTCTCCGCCAGGCCTGTGAGATGGATTCAGCCGTGGCAGTGTCAGAAATTGCTGTCAGGTCCAGGAGATGGAGCTGGGTGTTTGTCACCCCCAGAGCCAGAAGCTCAGCTTGCCCCAACAGAATCCTCCCTGTGCCATCAGCACACCTGAGCTTTGGGAAGGGTCATGGATTTGTCTCCTGCTCCAAATTCTTCCTTTCCTGCAAGGCTGAACTGGGAATAATCCCCGTAACATGGTTTGTGCTGTGGTGGCTTCTCAAGCCTTGGCTGGAGCGCTGTGTGGCTTGAGGAAAGCTCTCCAATAATCTCTCTGAGGCACACTGACCTCCCCAGCCAGCAGTGACCTGCTGCTGTGCTGTGCCCCAGCCAAAACTGGTGTGGGTTTGACCTTCAGATTCTTTCCTGTCCTTCCTGAGGAACTTTGGAGGAAATAAGGAAAAAAACCCAGGAACAGCAGGATGGATTTTGATGGGAGCTGGAGTTCTGCTCTTCCCTGAGCATTCAAGCAGCTCTCCAAAGTCTTAACTGTGCATTTCTGTGGCTAAACTGAGGTGTGACCATGCTTTTACAGGAGCTGTGCTCTGCCAAGCCCTGACCCAGCCCAGCCCTTACACAAGTGAGGACAAGGACTTGGACAACTCAAAACCTATTGAATGCACCTTTGGGCTCCAGCACATCTGTAAAGCCTTGCTGTGGGTAGGAAGGTGCCCAGCACTGAGACTCCAGGGCAGGGATTATCCAGGAAGGGCTCAAATAATAGGAAAACAATTGACTGAAAAGCTGCCTGTTCATTGCAGCCTCTCTGGAAACATAAGAGATGCGTTTGGGGAGCAAGGACAAAATGAAAGGGGCAGAACAATAAGCTGTTTCAAGCACCTGAGAATATATTTAAAGCAAGAGGAAGAGAAAGAAAAAAATAATTACATTTCTGAAGAAGCACTTGAGTGCATTTTTTTCTGCAGCTGGTTCATGTATCACCTTCCTTATTGATTTTTTTTCCTTTGCGTTGAAAATATACATTATCTTCCAATCCTTCTTCAGTGAAGTAAATCTAAAATGAAAACAAACTACACATTTGGCCAACCCTGCCTTAAAATTACACATCAAGAACATTTCCAGTGACAAATACTTTCAAGGCAAACAAACTGAAGAGAAATTAAAAAATCTCTGTGGGGCATAAATATGTAATTACACTCACACAGGGAGCATTTTATCAGGTAAACCATCCTACTTTGTTAATTGAAATGCTGCAGCACAAGGTTTTTTGACAAAGGGGCTGAATACACATGCATATTTTTCACTGCTGCTGTTCCATTTCTGTCTTTCCTTTCCCTGTGTGCTCCAGCGATGGGGTAGTGATCACTCCTGCTTTCTTTGTTCAAATATCCTCATTTCTGCCACCTCCACTTAATTCTGGCAAGGAAAGTTTTCCTTTCACTGGAGGTGCAGGATTGTGGGGGGCTTTGTTGACTTGAAAAAGAAACCAAACCAAACCCCAGAAAACCAGAAATCAAACGTTTTTCTTAAATTAAACTCTCCATAAACAATAAAACGCTGAGAATTAGAAAAGAAAGCAGAAGGAATAAAAAGAACTGCAGGAAGTAGGTGCAGCTGTGTTGACCTAATCCCACTAAAACAACCTTACCAGGGTAGGGATGAGTTATGGGAGCAAGGCTGAAGTTTGGGACTAAAGGGGTTTGAGGTCCAGATCCCAAGCCTTTGTTACAGGAGCATTTGTCAGTGTTTAGTGGCCATGGGCAGCAGGCAGTGAAATATTTACAGCACAATCCCTTCCAAGAAGCGTGGCTGCTGGCAGGGTGTTTAATTGTCTAAATGCAAGCTGCAGTGCCAGCTGTGGGTTTGCTCACCCATCTGCGAGGGCTCTGCCATGCCAGGTCTCCTGCCCCGGGAGGGAAATAGGGAATATCCTCCCTGGAAAGAGGGGTACAGGGTGGGACCAGAGCTTGCTTGGCACTGGAGACAGCTGTGACAACACTGAGCCTGAGAAGAAGCAATGCCCAGGCTTCCTTTAAAGAGGAATCTGGGTTGCTGAGGTGCCAGGATTGTATTTGTGGGGTGCCCCAGTGAAGGAAGGAATGATGAACCTGACTCCATGCTCTCAGAAGGCTAATTTATTACTTTATTATATTATATTAAAGAATACTAAACTATACCATACTAAAGAATACAAAAAAGGATACTTACAGAAGGCTAAAAAGATAAAAATGAAAACTGGTGACTCTTCAGAGCCCTAACACAGCTTGGCCCCAATTGGCCAATGAATCAAAAAAATTCACAGCAGAATCCAATGAAACAATCACCTGTTGATAAACAATATCCAAACACATTCCAAATCAGCAAAACCCAGGAGAAGCAAATGAGATAAGAATTGTTTTCCTTTTTCTCTGAGGTTTCTCAGCTTCCCAGGAGAAAAATCCTGGGTGAAGGGATTTTTCCAGAAAATATGAATGCCACATGCCAGCACCTCTTCTCCCTGTAAATGGATGGGGAATAATGTGTTCCCTCTCACAACCCATTGCCTACTTGGGTTTTTCTCTGCATTTTCTCCCCCTCTAATGTGCACTACAGAAGGTGCCCCAATTGCACAGCCTTTAGTCACCATCATGTGGGGAAACTCAGAAAGGCTTCAGTGCTTTTCTTCATTGCTTTGTTGTGCTCACTTCCCTGCCATATTTCTACAGGGAAAGCAGAATGTTTTTGCATCTTCTCCTGGAAGATTGAAATTCCCATCTTTTGTACGTTCCCATCTTTTGAATGTTTTGAATGTCCCATGCTCCCATTCTGCCTCATGCCATCTCTGCTTCCCTGCATAGATCCTTCTCTTTCATGAAGAAAGATACATGCCCCAAAGTATCATCTTCACTCCATTCCAGTCCCTTTTCCAGGCTCTGCTGGTTTGTTTGGAACAGAGGAAGATTGGCTGACATTTCTAGAAAAGGGCATTTCTGTGCCATGCACCTCTTCAGATAAGTCATGTCAACAGCCCATGGAGATGTAGATCCTTGGAAAACATTCTAAAATGGGCAAAATAAGTTTGAGTGATCTGTTGGTCTGTCTCTGTTTCCTTTGTTTGGCTTTACAGCACAGCAACCACACTGTGTGCTCCCCCAGGAGTGATGTGATTGAATGTGAGTTGTTTTAAAACTAAACCACAGCGATTGAAGACCAAGAAGTTGCCAGAACTCAGAAGTCTCCTGTTTTCCCTCTGACTCTGAATGTTGAATAATTTTACAGGAGGATCAGGTTTGGTAGAGGACATGTGACAAATATAGTGTGACAGAAACAGAATATTTTAGCCACTAGTGTGTCCTTCCCCATTTATTTTTGACTGGGTAGATCCTCCCTTTTTCCTCTCTAGAAGATTCTATGCAAGAATCCCACGAATGCTCTGCAGGACCTGGGTGGCCACGTGAGTGCCCAGCTGCTGAAATACAAGTGCTGTGAAGACTTTTCAGGTGGAAACTGCAGCATCCAGAGAATTTTATTATCTTGAGGATTAAGCACCTTCTTGGCAGGGATTTTAACCCAGACATCCCAGTCCACACATGGCTCTAGGTTTTGGTATTTTATCCTTGGTCTATTTTGTTAGACAGATGGTTTTGGCAATAGAATATTTGCTATATTCTTCAATATCCTTGGCTGGCTCATGTCTCTCCTGACTCACATTCACAGGGACACTTCCCCATCTTTTTCTCCCCCTCCCTTTGCCTTTTGAGCTGTAGGGTGGTTGTTTGCTCAATAAACAATGTTTGAAGTCGGCGGTCTCCAGGTACCTGTGTTGACTGAAACCACTGGGCTGTGTCAGAGAGAGCAAACAGAGCAGCTTTAGACACTGCTATGGTTCATGTGAAGCCCTCAAACATGGCTGGTGAGGATTCCCTTAGTGACAGATCAGGGCATGCTTGAAGGAGTTTGATGCTGCATTACTTTTTGGTTTTATTTCCATTCTTTTCCTAAAATACAAGAATAGCTCACCTGTGTTTACATAAAAAGCAAGTAAGATACCTCGAATCAATTTGGCTTGGAAAGTTGGTTATTCCAACATTCAGCTCGAATTCTTCACCTGGTATTCTCACAGGAACGTCTTTTTTGGACATTTCAGTATCTCAGAAGATTTGCAAAGCAGAGCAGCCACAGCACCCAGAGCTGAACTGCCAGGGATGGGAATGCAGGGATAAAGGCTTATTGAAGAGTCATTTTCTGACACTGTGGTGTTGTTCACCATTTTAAAAAACAGCCTGGGATCACTTTCAGGCTGTGGTCTTGTCATGATAGCATCAGACAGCTTGGCTAGAAATTTCCAAAGGTTTTGATGATTAATTTTTCCTTGCATTTTGGTTAAAATATTGCGCTCTTGCATTACCTGATTTGGCTGTTTGCTCTTTTTAATGGGTGAATCTGTGCTGGTTTCAGTTCCTGCCTTTTCTTCTCCATGTGTTAATGAATAAATCTGGGCTGGTTTTGCTGAGAGCTGTAACACTTGCTCCTGCTGGTGGGTAGGGCATGCCATGAATCCAAACTGGGATGCCAGCTAAAAGTGCACCTGCCTGTGGTGCCTTTAAAATCCGTCAGTAGTTTTATGAACCAGTTGATGAGACCAGGAAAATGTTTGCCAAACTCAGATTTAGTCTGTGGTGCAGTGGTAGCTGGATGAAGTGCTGAGATACCAGTTGGATCATGCTGCTGGTAAGGCTGCTGTGACCCTTGTGAAGTGTTACAGGAATACCTCAAAAAATGGAATATTGATTCCCCATCTATTTTCAAATACTGAAATTCCTTTGTAAGACATTGTTTTGTCATTTTAATTAGTTTTTAATTTTTTTTCACTTCATTTGCGTTTGTTACTATAACAGACCACCCAATTACTTTCTTTTTTTTTACTGCCTTGTGTGCTGCAGTCCAGAAGTGGATGGAGGCAGCAAGATATGGGAAGATTCCATGGCGAAGGAGGCTGCAGGGAGAATTCCTGTCAGCTGGGCTTTGTGAACAAGGCCACAGGTTGGGCAGTGGGCAGAAAGTCCTGAATGTGCAGTTTGGCCATAAATGCACATGAGGAATACCTACAGCTGCAGGACAGCAGAAGGGAAAAGCCATTTGTGTTGGATAAAACCCCCATTTCTTCTCCTCTCCTGAATCAGAAAAGATATTTCTTCAGTAGAGGCACAGAGAGAGTTCAGGAAATCTCCAGACAGCAGCACCTGGGGACGTGGTTTAGGGTTGGCCTTGGCCGAGCTGGGGGAATGTTTGAACTTGGTGATCTTGGAGGTCTTTTCTCACCTTAACAATTCCATGGTCCAGCTGGATCCCAGGAGAGCTGGTCAGCCAGCAGCCTGGCACGTGCCCTGCACGCCTCAGGGATGCTGCCTCACGGTGTCTTTTTGCTTCCTGCTCCTGCAGACAAACTTTTCTGCTGAACAATGTAGATAGCAGCTTCGAAGGGAAAACAGAGCCCCAGCCCCTTCACAAACAAATCCAGCATCACTCTAAACCCATACCTTTCCTTGGCCCTGCAGCATCTGTCAAAGAGCTGCTTCAGCACCTCAGTGCTTGGGAGCTGTAAGTTCCACCCCCAAACTATTTGGCTTGTTCTGATATATTCTTGTGCTAATGCCAGTTTTCTGCCTAAGCAGGCTTCTTTGCTTTGTTGTGCTCACTTCCCTGCCATATTTCTACAGGGAAAGCAGAATGTTTTTGCATCTTCTCCTGGAAGATTGAGATTCCCACCTCCCTGGCTTCTCTGTCCTTGTTGAGATGGGAGGATCTTTCCTGCATGAGGCACCCTGCTCAGCCAGTGACCCTGGAGAGGGTCAGTGATACTCCCCTAACTCCACTGGCTACATCTGGATAAACCTTAGGACTTCACTTGGCTTTTCCCCTCTTACATCATACTGGAGTGCTGCAGTCACCCTGGTAAGACATATCTCAATTTTATGGGTCTGTTTTTTGTTAAAAGGGCCTTTATTAAAGTGGACTTTCTTAAATTAATCTCACATCTGTGACCCTGAGAACATCATCGAGTTTCCACAGGATTCCCATTTGTCTTAAGTGCCTCTCAACCTCATATTTCAGCAAGCTGGATTTGTATCCTCCCATGTTTCTCCCTCCTTTGAAGAAATATCTTTCTATTTCTCTTTACACTCAGATAGACATTTGATGCTTCATTTGACTTGCACTCCTTTTCCTGGGCAAAACCTGGAGTTTCTCTGTGAGGGTGGTTAGTGTGATGTGTCAGTGCAAGGGAGTGTCCTTGCTTAGCCAACCCCACAAGGACTCACCTGCCTGGGCTCTGCAATTATGTGACTTTAATTGGCTTTTCATTTGGGAGGATTATATAATATACTTAAATGAAAACCACAGAGATGTTTTTAATACACAGGTTATGAATTGCAAACAAAATGATAAGTGACTGAATTGCTTCTGAGCTCACACAGACAAATTCCCATTTTCTTTCCCACGTATTTAATATGAAATATACCAGAAAGTTGATAATTAGGAAACTACAAGGGTTTAAAACCTATATTGCAAAAAATACGTTTTTGTGGCTCTGGAGGTTGTAAACATGCTTTCCATGTCGAGCTGTATGTTGCATTTATGCTGATTTAATCATTCATTAAACATTAGTAAGAGGCCAATTATGCTGTTCAAGAATAAGATGTTTTACGAGGAAATGACAAAAAGATACATGTAATCATTGAAATGCCAGTTTACAATCAGATAGGATGGGAAATAATCCCTTTAGCAAGCTTAAGCTTTTACATATTAATGGCAACATTGGGTAGAGTGGGAAGAGGGCTCTAACAGCCTCACGGCCTCCCAGCCCTGATGGGAAGTGAGAGCTTGAGGTGCTCTGGACAGAGATCTAACAACTTTTATTCTGTGCACAGATACCTTGAGACTTGGGCTCTTCAAGGGCCCTACCTGAAGTTAGCCAGTCTGTGTCTACACATCCAACATGAACAAAGACAGAGGAGGGCTGGAAATACAACCCTGGCTCTTCAGAGAGGTCATGGAACCCCAGGATGGTTTGGGTTGGAAAGGAACTTAGAGATCCTGGCTCTCCAGAGAGGTCATGGAACCCCAGAATGGTTTGGGTTGGAAAGGAACTTAGAGACCATCTCTTTACAATTCCCTGCCATGGGCAGAGACACCTTCCACCATCCCAGGTTGCTCCAAGCCCTATCCAACCTGGCCTGGAACACTTCCAGGGATCCAGGGGCAGCCACAGCTTCTCTGGGCACCCTGTCCCAAGGCCTCCTCACCCTCACAGCCAAGAATTTTTTTCCTAATATCCAATCCAAATCTGGTCTCTCTGAGTGTGCAGCTATTCCTCCCTGTCCTGTCACTCCATGCTCTTGTTCAAAGCCCCTGTTCAGCTCTCTCAGAGCCCCTTCAGGCACTGGAAGGAGCTCTGTGATCTCCTCAGAGCCTTCTCCAGGCTGAACAACTCCAACTCCCTCAGCCTTTCCTTACAGGAGTGGATTCCATCCCTTTAATCACCTTCATGGCCTCCCCTGGACGGAATCCAAGGTGAGATTTTGTGGGGAGCAAAGAGAGTTAAGATCCATTGGGACATTTCCATACTTATATTTCAAATGTCCAGGTAAAGCACTTCATGAAAAAGGGAGGAGGGGTGGAGGATTTACCCATAAAGTCAGACCTGAGAAACCACAGCTGCTGGAGAAGAAGGGAAAATGAGCAGAAAATAATTTTCCCACCTGTTTTCCAATACAAGGCTAAGGGGCAGCAAGCAAAACTGTTGGGTCGTGGATGCAAAATAAACAAGAAGTGGTTCTTTGCATCCAGAGTTTTGAAGGGCTGGAACTCCTGGCTGCAGTACTTGGTGGATACTCAAAGTTCACCAAGTTCAAAAAGCCAGCAGATAAATCGTGAAGAGAAACTTGCTGGGGGCTGTTAAACACCATGCTTCTCTTGCTCTGGAAGTTTCTCAGCTGCAAGGTTTTGTGTACAGGGAAAATGTGCAGTGGGAAGAAGACAACATCCAGCAAAACGTGGACTGCATTCCTGAAGGAACTGAGACTGCCTTGGTGTGTATGAGATGAAAAGCAAAAAGGTGACAAAAGGCCAAAAAGTTCCATAAGCAAGCTAAAACATAGGAAGAAAAAAGATAATTTTTAAATTTGAATGTCCTCATGAACTCTGCTCCAAAATGCCTCACCTTTGAATTGCTCTGGGTACTTTCTGTGTCTGAAAGTCTCACAGTTCCTGGGTTTCCTCTGGGATTTGAGTTCTGTCTTCTGCTCTAAGCACATTTGGATTGAAGACTGAATAGGGTCAGGCAGAGAAAATCCATCATAATTTGAGCAAACACTCAATCCTTATGAAAAATTAAAGTCAGGAAACTCACAGGTTAGGGAAACTTGTTTGCAATGAAGAAAATCACAGAATATGAAAGCCCCTTGCATTCCAAGCGAACAACAGAGAACAAAGAAATTATATTTTCCATGCCTGTTCAATCAACAGAAAATAACTAAAAACATGTTCCGTTAATGGATGTGGGACCAGGATATCCTGGGGCAACAAGAGAAAAAAGCAGTGAAGACCCAGGTGAGCAGAATTCGGGTTCCAGACAAACCTCAGCCAAGCATCACCCCAGCTTTCCAGAGCCATGCCAAGCCTTGATGTTCTCCAACTGCTCTACTGACTCCTACATCTGGCTGCCCAGGGCACACAGCCCCCTTTTCCCAAATCCAGTTGGTCAGCTGTCCCCGTTGCCATGCTGGCCTCTGGGCAACAGAGCCAGGCAATGTTGTTGAGAGGGAGAAAAATGTATTCCAGCGATAATATTGAAGGGTTGCAGCTGCCAAACACACTGTGCCTGTGGAAACACCTGTTGAGTAGCTGTTGCAGTGGGAAGAGCAAGATGAAGAAAGACAGCTGTAAAAGTGCCAGCAGCAGTGGGAAGCTCTGCTAAGACTGCTTTGTGCCAGTTAGAGATGTGCCAAATTATTTGGCTGCATTTCAAATATCTGGGTGTCCACTACATTTGCCAGCTCACGCTCCCAGGGAATACTTCAGCATTAACACCACCACTGCCACGCTCCCCCTGCTCTCCCACTTTCATTTCAGCCTTTACATTTCCATGCTTCTTTTATTCCTGGTTCCTTCCAGTGTAAAGGAAAGCCCAGTTTTGCAGTGCAGAGCCCAGAAGGGCTGGGATCTGCAGCTGGTGAGAAGACAAAGCACTGCTGTAAAGGGTTTTGGCAATTGGCTTGTGAGATCTGCTGGGTTATTATTTTGTGCCTCCCCTGCTGTTGTTGTTGTAGGGTTTTCCCAGAAAATAATAATTTTATCTTTTACAAACACTTAGCTAACCTGAGCACTTCTGCCTGTCCATCTAGAAATCCTTGGAGCTGCAGAGCTCAGCTTGGGGAAGCTTATAACGGGAACAGAGGGGAAATTTGAAAGTTTAGGTGGGCTGGACAGGTGTCAAAGGTGAAAGTGCAATGGCAGAATTCTATAGGGAAATATTCCAAAGGCGTTGTAGCAATAGATGTGGCACTTGGGGACGTGGGTTAGTGGTGGGCTTGGCAGTGCTGGGGGAATGGTTGGATTTAATGATCATAAAGGTTTTTCCTAGCCTACATGATTCCATGATACCATGAAAAAACACTGTCTGAAGAAACAAGGAATGGAGAGAAGGTGGAGTTATAGACTAACGAGAATCTGGTTTAGATGATCTTCCTCCTGAAGTGCTCAGAGAGTGCAGGTTCATGTCCAGGACCTCCCAGTTCCTCCTTATTTTGCTTTAAGACCACCTGCACTGCCAAAACCCTGAAAAAACACCCCGGTGTAAATCTTTCCTCTTGTCCACAGTGAGACTTAGGGGTATGCCCAAATTTAATTTTACCTTTTAAAGAGTTTTGAAGGCTAAAATAAGCAACTAAATCTTACGGAATTAAATTCTTGCTCAAATAATTCCTGTTAACTCTCCTAACTCGTCACCTTGCCCTGGTGATATCCCAGACTCTGGAATTACAGAGCACTGCTGTGCCTGTACAGCTGCAGCAGTTTACTTGTGTTTCTATTTGACACCATCATCTATTGTCATGATTTCCTTAAATTCCCAAATCCTAAGAATGATCAAAAACTCCCCTGGACCAAGGAGATAATTCCTTTCTCAGGGAGATTTTTTCCTTCCCAGGAAGGTTTATCTGTTAAGTATTTGTGGGAAACAATTCATCTTCTTCTGTTTATTTATGAATATTTCCAAGACATGGCAGTTGATTAGCCCTGGAGGTGGTATTTCTCTGCGAGGTATCATTGCTTTGCTAGTTGCAGACAGAGATGGAAAGGTCTGAAATCCCAATAAACAGAATTGTAGAATCCTAACCCTCTTACGTGCCTTCCCTCACCTCGTGGTACTCCTTCTGGGGCAGAGATTCACTCCTTGGGGGTTTTTTTGGATGGTTGGTTCGTTGGTCTTTTTGTGGACAGCTTTTTTGGTGTGTGGTTTTTTTTTGTTTGTTTGGGTTTTTTTGTTTGTTTGGTTTTTTTTGTTTTGGTTTGGTTTTTTGTTTGTTTTTTGTTGTTGTTGTTTTTAGGGTTTTTTTTGGGTTTTTTGTTTGGTTCTCCCACGAAATGGGATCCTGTTTGAGCTTGGTTCTCTGAACTGACTGTAATACATGCAACAATATCTAGATCAAAAACCCTTCACTTCTCCTCCCTCAGATCAGGATTTTCTTGATAATAAAATTAAAATAAATTTTTTTTTAATTTAAAGACAATCTGTGGTTTTTGAAAGAAACAGAAAATATCACACCATTCAATTTGCCACAAGATTTTATCTTTCCCTTTTGAGCTGATTTTCCAAGCACCTTCTGCTCTGATTACAGATTTCGCTTTCCAGACCCCAATCCACCTGTTCTTCTCCTGGATTGTTTAGGCCAGGATTTTTATCTGTATGCTTGACTTATTCTGATTTTATCTGCAGGTGAAGGTCAAAGAACCAGTGGTTGCACTTCAACAGGGCTTGCAAGACTCCTTGGGTAATCTTTTCTCCAACATAATGGGAGAAGTTCTCACTTTTAGAAGTTTCCAGAAATCCCTGCCACTCTGCTCTTGTCTCTAACCACTTAGGGAAGGACAGAGATATTTTCCCCTGAACTTTCAAATATCCAGTGGAACTAGAAAGCTACAACCTCTTGAAACCCCTGTGGTGGGATCTCACAAATAATCATAAAAGACTTTGCCTGTTGTCTTGGCCACGTCAAACTTCTCTTCAGACAACCAGAAAATGCATCTTTCCTGTTAATCTTCCTGGCTTTGTTGCCAGAGTCATGGGTTATGGTCTGTTTGTCCTGAGAAAATGTTATCTGAGTCAATATTTAGACAGAATAAGCCTTAATCACAACATAGTTTTATGCTTCATTAAAGAGGTTTTCCATTTGCTCTGTTCAGAAAATAATGCAGATGTATCAGAAGCAAACAAACGGGGTGGATTTCCTATTCATGCAACAATTTCCTTCTTGCTCAGAAATACAGGACTAATTGCTTGTGCAGAAAACTTTCTTTTCTTCCTTCAGAGGAGGCAGAGGGACAATTTTCCCCACCCTCAGCAGTGTGGATCTCTTGTTGGGTGGTGCCCAAGCCCTCCCACTGCTGCTGCTCGGACACAGAATGACCCAGACTGTTTTCCTCTTAGGTGCCACCCAAAAATGATGCCCAGCTCTGCAGACCATTCTGAACAATCTGCTTTATAGGAGTGGTCCCAGCGCTGGTGGATTCCCAGGAATGCAGCTCTGGCTGCCAGTCCCACTTCACCTTCAGAGGGGAAACACCCAGGGAAGAGCCACAGAATCATTTGGGTTGGAAAGGACCTCCAAGACCATCAAATCCAGCCTTTGGCTTGCCAAATAAACCATGGCCCTGAGTGCCACGTCCTTGAACCCCTTCAGGGGTGGTGACTCCAGCCTGGGCAGCCCATTCCAGTGCAGACCAGACCAACAGGAGAAGGTTGCAGGGGAGCTGGTGGTGGAGGGAGGCCAAGCAGTCAAAGTCTGCCCCCTTCTCCAGGGCATGGAAGCGCAGATGATTTTTCCTGCAGTGCTCTGGAAAAAAAAAAAAAAAAAAATTCTTTCATCTCTTTCCTGAGAAAAGGCCAATGCTGAGCCTAGCAGATTATTCAATAACATCCCATAAAAATATTAAACTTCTATATCGGAACCAAATTAAAATTGTATTTCATGATGTGAACAAAGGTACCCAAGTCGATTTTGTCTCTGTCTCCCTCCTTTTTCAAATTTAATATCACACAGAAGAGAGAAATGAAATCTGTATTTAAATGGCTGTGGAACATTGTGCATTTAAAGTGCACAGCAAGTCACTCCCTGAAGCACTCCATATGATATGTAAATCTTTTGATCTTTCACAAAATGCATGATTTCCATAAAGAATAATGAGTGCTAGCTTGAGAAGTACAATATTGACTGTCACTGTACTGCACTTAGCCACAATTATTATTTGCATGGCTTTTGCAACATAACTGGAGGGGAGAGTCCTGTGAATATTTTAATGCATTCTAATAGCTACTAAAAGAGATTTTATTTTATAATAGGTGTATTCTTTCTTTTGGGTCTACAAGCATTTTTTTTTTCAATTTATTCGTTACCTTTTTTTTTTTTTTTGCTCTTTATAAGGAAGCATCTATGGGGAAAATCAGAGGAGCACACAAGTCCTGAGCAAAGAGGCAATTGACATCCTGCCCTGCCATGAGCTGCAGGAAAGCAGAGGACCCAACAATAACATTTATTTATTCTTTAAGCCAATGCGTAAAGTTTAACTTAAGAAAGGATCCCAGGTGTGAGAGAGCTTGAAGTGATCTTTGAGGTGTTTTTGGTTGGATCCTCTGAAGGGTGTAAGTGCATGGAGATCCCATGGGATCAGTTTGTCAGTGACCACTGGGGTCAATGGAGACTTTGGCATCAATCCAGCCTTTTTTCCTCTGGATTTCCACACGGGAAGGACTAAAATGGCCCAGTGGCAGCTATGCTTATTTCCAGTGCTGGTGGTGGGGAGGGAGGAGCTGAGCCATGGCAATCTGCATGCTGAGATTTTCCCATCTATTTCTCCTGGCTCCCTGGAGATGCATCAGCCCAGAGCCCTCCTGGAGGCAGGGAGCTGGATCCTGTTGAGCAGAAGAGAATTCTCCCATTTTTCTCAGGGATCCCAGCATCCTATTTGTTCACCCAGGAGGTGGGAAGATCACAAGCTCATGGTGCAGGAAAGAGAAGTAGAAATAAGGCCTATCACAAGCATCACTTTAAATAAAGGAAAAATTAAGAACTAACTTACTGCACCTCTGCTTCTTTGTTCCCTTCCTGAAGGTTTTGACATCTCTCTGAAGGCCTGTTCCAAGTAGCTCAATGCATTTTTGCCTGCATTACAGCAAAGCCCAGAAGTTACAGAGCAAGGTTAGGGTTGGTTGAGCTGGCAGGGTGATGATCAGGGAAAGGCAGATTATTGAAGATTCTCATCATAAAGGAATTATTGAGGAGTCCAAAGAGACTCAGTGGGGTCAAGTGCTGTTTCAGGACTGACTCCTCAGGGACCTGAGTATCCCCACAAGTGACACACCATGGGTGTGACAGAAATCCAGCCCCAGCATGGGTCTGAGCCCCTGGTGACCTCTTGGTGCAGGGCACAGACCCCTCCTGGCATCAGGCAGCAGAGATTCCTGCTGCTCTGCACTGGCCTGGTCTCTAGGTCCAGCCTGCAAGGAGAAAGTGAAGTTTGGTCTCTGTGTGCCTCAGTTTCTCTGAGGGTGAATTAGGCATACTGCCATTTTCTTTCTTTACAAAAGCACTCTGGGGGCCAGGGAAGAAATTGTAATAGCGGGGGAGCTGAACAGTGATAGAGGTGAACTGAGCTGAACTGAAATAAGAAATTTGGTCTTCTGATTTGAAGCAGGCTTCAGAAGACCAAGATGGGAGCAGACAGTTTCTGAGCTCACTGCAGAGTCAAAGCCCATTTTCATCCAAAATGGGATTAGTGAAATTGTTTTTCAATGTATTTCAGCTTCATTCTGACCTAGAAATAATTTAGAACATGAAAAATTAGTTCTGTCCATGGCAAGGAGGCATCAAAATCCCTTTGTTTCTTTGACTGTTTGGTTCAAACTGTGACACATCATGGAGAGGCACTTCTCCCATTTTTGCATTGCTCTCATCCTTGAAGATTTAACTCCTGCTCAGCACTGATCATTCAGCTCCTCTTTAAAGGACTAATAATGCAGTGGAGGACTTAGATCTTGTGAGCTAATTCTTTCAGGTTTATTTCCTGGTGCTTAATATACAGTTATTACTGTATATTAAATGCTACTTATTGCCCTACCATTTCTGGAACAATTTTTATTTTCCCACCTTATAAACATTGCTTCATGCACGAGCCCATCTTTATGGGTAAGAAAAAGGCAAAAAAATTTAGGTTGAATGTCTGCATTGTTGTGTGTAGCACCAGAACCAGATTATTGATCCTAAGGCTTTCTTTTTTAATTCTGGACCATTAGGATAATTCCAAATAAAAAATGATTCCTCTGTGAAAATCTTTGTCAGAAATGAGCTGTACCAGTTCCCCAAAATCTCCTGACCTTGTTTACCTGGTAAGACTTGTAGTTATTTTCCATAACATCCTGCCATTTATTATGCTCTGGAAAGGCACTATAGTGATTTCAAGAGGAGAAAACCAAGAAAGATTATTCATTTCACATCCTCATGCAATTCTTTTGTAGGTGGCTTTCAACAAAGGGTGATATTGGATTACATTCATTTTGGTTCTTAATAAACTAGTAAATCTCCCATTGTTCTATGTTGTCCAATTATAAAAGCAATGAATATGAGACTAAGCACTTCAAGATAACCATAGCTTTAAAGATAGACAAAAAGCTTTATAGATTAGGATCAGAATGAAACTGCCATTTTTGTAGCGTTTTGATGAATAATATTTTGTGAATTAAAGCGTTCTCTCTTAGGAACATCAATAAATTACTCTTTAAGTAGGAACTGCAGATCTCAGGAAGAGTTTCTGAATATCTGGGATACTGAAAAGGGTCGGAAGTAAATCCCTCCTAGAAGTTATTTCCTTGCTGTCTGAAGAGGTGATTAGGAAGGGTTTTTCCTGGGGTCTGTTTCCCTGTAGGAGCCATCTGCTGGAATTTTCTTGAGCCATTTCTGTTGCCTTCCCATTTTGGTTGTGGTGGTGTCTTTTCAAACATGCTTCTTAGCTACAGTGTGTTTCAAGAACTGAATCTTCAGTACTTTCTGAAGGCTTAATTGGCAATAAAAATCAGCATTTTGAAGTCAGGGTTTGCTTGTTTTGCTTGGTCCAAAGCAAAGATTTCCAAAGTTGTCCAAGAACTGCTTCTGCAAGGTCTCTGGAGGTACTGAAGAACAACACTGGCAAGTGGTTTAAACACACTGGGCAGGGGCTGGGCCACTGCTGTAAAATTCTGAGCATGGAAAGTTGTGAAAAAAAGAAGAGTTGCAAATCACAGCTTCAAATATCACAGAGTGCTCTGTGGGTTTTTGAACTGGGATCGTTGCCTTGCTCGACTCCAGAGGAATTCATGAGACATTTACAAAAAGATTTATTAATTTATTAATTGCCAACAGATTCTTTGTCAGCAAATCCTTAATGGAGAGCAGAGCTCTCCACCCCTTTAATCCTCATAATCCTACCTCGCATGCAACTTCCCAAAATTTGATATGGAATGGGTTAATATTGTTAAAATTGTCCCTTGGCAGAGAAGAAGCAGTGAGGTGCAGCTTTCTCCAGTGGTCACTCAGGACAAATGTTCTCATCCCAGTTCTCAGTTAAAGTGCAGTGTAAAAGGAATGTGCACCACAGGTGTCAGCTTGGAAGAGAGGAAAATGCATCACAAGGAGATGGAGAAAGAAGCACGTGGACAGATGTAAACCTCATTTAGATGCCTGAGCCCAAGCATTAAACATCTGTCTGGTCACTGCGAAAGTCCAGCTCCCAAATCACCCCTTGGCTTGGGCTGGGATGAATTTTTGCATCAGGAAACTGCTGCAGCCCCAAAGGAAGCCTGGAATTCCTGTTCAAAGCAGGATGGGAGGAATGCTGTGCTTGGCACGCCTGGCAGCAGCATCAGTGGCACAGCTCAGAGGGGAAAGGAAGGGTGGATGAGAAGATGCTTCCATGCTGTCAGTGCTCTCCCCTTAACCCTCTCACTGCTTCCCAGGATTTCGAGCATCTCCATCTCTTCCTGGATGGCTCTTCCATTGGAGAGTGAGCTTCTGGGAAATAATGATTCCCTTGCTCAGGACTGTCAGTCACATTGTGGGGCCGTGCCTGGAACAGCAATCTCAGTCTTTGATCAGCTCTGCTGAAACAACCTGTTGTCTTTTGTAATGACATTTCCATTGGGAATATTCAGATGCTGAGGCTAAAAAGAATCATTTCACAGCACTCACACAACTACACACGCAGTGACTTTGCATTTTTATCTTTTTGATTTTCCAGTGGGTGTATTTGCCTGGGGTTTTTTTCTGACCACATCCATCTGCTTCCTAGTTCTTACAAAAGCTAGTTTACATGCAATAATTGCCATTAAAACGTGAAGAGAAAGCTCGTTGCACAAATGCATTGTTTTTCTCCTTTTAAAGCACACACAAGCCACAAAACTAGATGTAGCTGACTGATGGATGGGTTTATTTAATTATTACTTTCAGAAAAATGTTCTCTATCTTGCCCATAGCAGGTGCAGGCTGTGACGTGGCATTTGCTCTGGTAATTATGCAGTTTTTTTTGTAAATAGCAGAACAAGTCAGGATGAAAGATAGCACAGCCCTCAGGTTGTGGGGAATGATTCAGCTTTCTCTTTACCCAATTTCAAATGATACATTGAAATGATAAGGTGGCTTTGATTCCCACTCCCCCCAACTCCTGTGACATGAAACTGAGGGAGGGAGAGAGGGAGAGGATTTGATTCCTGTTGCACCTCCCACTCTCCCCAACTCCTGTGACATGAAACTGAGGGAGGGAGAGAGGGAGAGGGACTGGAGGATGGATATGTGGAAAAGGCAGTTTGTGATGGATGCTGTGGCTGCAGTGAGCTGATTTGGGGTACTCTGCACTGCAGTGTAGCATTAAATAACACTGGGATGTCCAATAAACAAGAATTAAAGTGGTTTTTTTGTAAGCCTGGAGCTTTCCCAGGTGAGGCACTGCAGCTCAGCACCTCCAGCCATGTGCCCACAGCCCTCCCCAGTGTTCTCCATCCCGTGCCTCATCCTGCTCCTCTTCTCTGTTGGAAGGAGTCTCTTCTCAGAGTTCAGGCTGTTCTCCAGCATCCCCATCCCATCCTCGTTTCCCTCAGCAAGGGATAAATACCAGGGGCAGTGCAGGTGGGTGGATGTATGGAAATTCTTCCCTAAGGGAATGACAGCTAGCAAGGAATGCCAAGACAAACATCCCCCAGGCACCAGGAGATCCTTCCTCAGAGGAATGGGACCTCTGAACTGTTCCCTGCTGTGGTATTTTTGGGGTTCCCCAACGAAGGCGAGGAAAATGATGAATCCGACTCCAAGTTCTTAGAAGGCTAATTTATGATTTTATGATGTATATAATATTAAAGAATGCTATACTAAACTATGCTAAAGAATACAGAAAGGATACAGACAGAAAGCTGGAAAGACACTAATGAAAAACCCGTGACTCTCTCTCCAGAGTCTGACACAGCTGGACGGTGATTGATCTTTAAGTTAAAACAATTCACATGTTGGATAAACAATCTCCAAACCACATTCCACAGCAGCAAAACACAGGAGAGGCAAATCAGATAATATTGCTTTCATTTTTTCTCTGAGGCCTCTCAGCTTCCCAGGAGAAGAACCCTGGCAAAGGGATTTTTCCAGATAATGTCACGGTGACACCCTGCTGCTGAAGAAGGGTGGGTTTAGATTGACTGTTGGGGATCAATAGGGAAAATCTACTCCTGCAACCCACACAGAGCAGAGCCTGCAGCAGTGTTGAGCTCCCAAAAGTCTGAGTGGTGGCAGGGTGCAGAACCACAGAATCATGGAATGATTTTTGTTGGAAAACACTTTTAAGATCAGCAAGTCCAGCCTTTAACCCAGCGCTGCCAAGCCACCACTAACCCACGTCCCTGAGTTGTTTGAAATCTCCAGGCAGCACGTCCAAACTTAGGTGACTAAAAATTTCCACCAGGGGCAACATTTTAAAAGCCAGAAAATGACCTTGTGGGCTTCTTTGAAATAATCACTTTGGTCCCTTTGAAGTGGCTCAGCTGGGGTGCCCAGCACCACTCAGCACCTGGGCAGGTCCTGGACCCAAGGCCACATTTGGGAGATTTGCTATCTTAGCATCTCCACTCTCCACTGGTGCTGCTGAGAGCTGCCTGGTGCTTTATCAGATGCCCTGCTGCACTTGCAATTCACCTTGGAATCAATAGGTATTGATGGGCTTTGGAGGCTGCAGAAGACAAAGTCCTGCTGCTGATGGCAGTGTGTCAATAGCAGCTCCTGAGACACCCTTAGGAAATGTTGGCTCCTCTGCCCTCCATCGAGTGTGCAATGAAATGGGAACAAACTCCACAATGAAAATTTGTGCTGAGTTTATATAAAAGCTCAGCTGAGCCATATAATGCTTCAGTGGAAGGTGCACAGTATGTATATGAATGAAAATCAGTTGATTGTTGCCATGTTTCTATCAAAAATTAAAATAAAGTCATTCACAAATCTCAACATTTTATGGAAGGGATGATTTTTTTTTTTTAATTAGGATTAAAAATATTATCTACTTAAAATGTGTCCATGCATATAGTTCTGGTACAGCCTACGGCAACACCTATGATTTAAAAATAAAACTGTTTTTTTCCAAGAAGGAAGTAATTTTGAGTGATAACTAATTTAGATAGTGCTAATTATATTGGTTGGCACTTGCAAGGGAGTCAATGGATAAAAAGTTGATTAAAGCAAAGTTATAAAACAACAATAAAAAACTCTAACTCTGCAGTTTAAGATGTTCTGAATATTTTAATGTTTGTTCCTGCCAGCTTTCTTAGCTGCACTGCAAAGTGAATGTTTCTGTATACCTGACTGAAATGAAATTACACAAAAAAGTGAGAACTTCTCAGTAAGTTTAAGAGCAGTGAGTGTGTTCTACACCCTGAAATACTCAGCTGATCTTTTTGAACCTCTGGTCAGTGTTTGCCTGGCTGAGACAAGCAATGCCAGCTGATCTTTTGATTTTCTGCGTTTTGAACCTCTGGTCAGTGTTTGCCTGGCTGAGACAAGCAATGAGTGGCTGAGAGGATTCCTGAATAATTCTCCCTCTCAGACTTGCAGGGCATTGCTGGGGTGGCTCACTATGGATCCTTCCAAGTGCATTCCATGTCTTGAGTGTGACACAAACACAGCTGCACACAGCAGTTATGTCATTCCTTCTGGAGGCACTTTCCCAGCTTGGATCCAAAAATGGGCCATGTCTACTTCCAGCTGTTTCACCCTTGGTTTTGCATCTGCAGTGAACCTTGCTGTTTCACAGCTGGGTGTTTGGGCTCTGTTTTAGGAGTGGACAGATCAATTCATGGCTTTTTGGCCATGAGAAGAATTTAGGATTCCTTTTCCAGGCTAAAATTCCATATTTCCTCATCTTTAAGTTCTTCTGCTGGAAAACTGAAATGACTGACTAAAGCAGAGAGCGACCAAAGCCCAGACTTCCTCCAGAGGATGGAGAGACACAAAAAATGAACGAGCTGTGGTTATTTCTGCTGATCACCTCACTTTGCTTCTCATGCCATGTGTTCCTGCCCTCCCAGATGAATAATTTGCACAAGAAGGTCATGAGGCTGGTGAGTTTTCCTGAGAAACCAGGAGGATCTGACAGAGCTGTAAGGAGAATCATAAAATCACAGGAATGGTTTGGGTTGGAAAAGACCTTAAAGACCACCCAGTGCCACACCTGCCATGGCAGGGACAACTTCCACTGTCCCAGGCTGCTCCAAGCCCTGTAGCCATGTGTTCCTGCCTCCCAGATGAATAATTTGCATGAGAAGGTCATGAGGCTGGTGAGTTTTCCTGAGAAACCAGGAGGAGCTGACAGAGCTGTAAGGAGAATCATAAAATCACAGAATGGTTTGGGTTGGAAAAGACCTTAAAGACCACCCAGTGCCACCCCTGCCATGGCAGGGACACCTTCCACTGTCCCAGGCTGCTCCAAGCCCTGTCCAGCCTGGCCTGGAGCACTTCCAGGGATCCAGAGGCAGCCACAGCTTCTCTGGGCACCCTGTGCCAGGGCCTCCCCACCCTCACAGACAAGAATTTCTTCTCAATTTCCCAACAATATCGCATTTAACTCTGTCCTATGCAGATAATCATTACTGTGCACACTGAAGGTGTCTGTGCCTAATGATTTTGTGGAATTTCTTCTCAATATCCCAACATATCCCATTAAACTCTCTCCTACACAGATAATCATTACTGTGCACACTGAAGATGTGTGTGCCTAATGATTTTGTGTGTTATACAACATTCTGATTAGGAACTGATTCTTTAATATTATCTTTCTGGTTCAAAGTTGTTGTTGTTATTATTATTATTATTATTATTATTATTATTATTAGTGTCTGTGCCTAATGATTTTGTGTGTAACACAACATTCTAATTAGGAATTGATTCTTTAATGTGATCTTTCTGGTTCAAAGTTGTTATATATATATATATTTTTACTATGTTATAATAGATCACAATGTATAATATAATATAATATAATATAATATAATATAATATAATATGTTATAATAGATCCTAATATTATATATAATATAATCTATATAATATATTATATAATATACATTAATAAATATATTGTATATATTATCTATTATATTATCTATTTTATTATATTATAGTGATTATTATTACTATTAATATAATGCCAATATTTTATTTTATTTTAATATATATTTGCCTAATGAACAATCCACTGCACCCCATGAGTACTTGGGAATTCTGAAACTTTCAAAACAAGGGATAAATATTAAAAGAAAGGGGAAAACAAGTAAGAAAGAGAGATATTTAATGTACATCATTTAGGCTGCAAGAAGCCTGGCATAAGTTATCCTTTAATAGAGATGTAAGAATAATTAATTTTTCAGTTCAGTGGTCAAACTGAAAAAACTGTGAGGGAGGAAGGAGAGGAGGTGAATGGGGTGGGAAGAAACAAGGAGATGTGTTTGGGTCAACCTTAAGTAACAATTTCTCATTTTCTCTCACTGAAGCGAAACAAACACTTGCATTTACCTGTTCCTTTGATAAATGGACATATCTGGGTTCCTGAACAAAACTTTCCTTCTAGAAGCAAAGCCTGAAGGTCCTGCCTAGATGGTAGTGACACAGAACATGTTTATTTTCCTGGAAATTCTCCTTTACCTTTCCTTTCCCAGCAAAGCTCATTCATTAAATCTGCCATCAGTGTAAAAACTTTTATTCACCACATAATTTGTCAAAACCTACTGCCCAGCTTCAGTTTGCATCGTGTTCCAACACTTCTCCAAGTGTGGACCCTGTAAGACACTTTCTGCTGGGAGCAAAACCCCTGCATTTAAGGCTGTTAACTGTAAATTTACTTCTTAACAGTAAGTTTACTTGTGTGCTTTAATCAGGAATAAATTCTTGGCTATGAGGGTGGGCAGGCCCTGGCACAGGGTGCTCAGAGAAGCTGTGGCTGCCCCTGGATCCCTGGAAGTGTCCAAGGCCAGGTTGGATGGGGCTTGGAGCAACCTGGGATAGTGGAAGGTGTCTCTGAACATGGCAGGGAATGGAACTGGATGGGCTTTGAAGTTCCTTCCAATCCACATAATTTCATGATTCTAGGATTCCCTTAATGAACTTTTCAGGGATGTTCTAAAATGATCCTCCAAGCCCTAGGGGAATGTGGCCCAGGTTATGGGATTCACTATGGATAAGTCTATGGATGATCTCAGAAGATTTGGATTTTTCACCATGCCTTTGCCACTAGTTGCAGGCTTTGTTCTAATATCCTCTTCTTCCCTCATTCAGGAGCCTCTCGTTTTCAATGTTTAGGGTGCAGCCCTCCCCTACCCCCAAAAAATATATTTTAAAAAAAATATATACATATATATAGGTGTCTGTCTGGTATACTCATAAGGGCAAATTTCTTTGCGGGTAATCATCAGTGAGCCAAAACCCAGAGATATTTTAAAAGCATGCAAGCAAAGAGGTTGCTAAAAGAAAAATCTTTGAAGGGGTATTATCCAATTAGCACTGATAGCTCTGCTAATATGGCAGCAATTAAAATGTTGTTTGTGAACTAAATAGGAGAAGACCTAAATATTCTTTGGACTTACATATGAATAACGTTCTAATATCTGGTGGAATAATTATAATGAAGCTGTAAGTATTCTCTCACGAGTTGTTTACTGAAATAGCAGTCTATTTAATCAGTAGCAATGCATTCAAGGTGACTAAATATTAAATATGATTGGCAGCTTGCTGCTTGGACTAAAACGATTAAGTAACATGAGAAAGAAAGTGACAGGTGACTTCAGTCCCCTGGAGGAAACATGCCCCAGCCAGGAAATGGGTTGAGACTTCTAATAATATTGGTAACAAATAAGTGCTGAAATGTTTGCTTGCAGCAGTCAGTCTGGGAAGGAATGCAAATCCTGTTATACATCTTTTTCATCTCGGTGAGGTTGCAGTGGCAGCAGCCACCAGCTCTGAGGTGCTGTTCATTTCAACCACCCTGCAGAGGCTCTTGGGTGGGGTGTGTCAGGTTATCCACCAGCAAAGCCCCTCCAGCCCTGGGTGCTGAGCCAAATCCAGGCATCCCTGTGGATCTGGTGGAGCCTGGAGCACCATCACCCACACCTCCCATGCCTGCCCTTCCCGGGGTCTTTCCTTGTTACTCATCCCTTTTCTTCGGGTTCAGTAGGACAAACGGGTGAGGGATGAATTGCAAATGGGTTCCAGGAGCCTCTGGAGGTCAGCAGGGGTTGGACTGGACTCAGGCTCTGAGCTGGGATTGCTGGTGCAGCTCTGAGAAGGGAACAGAGCAAGCAGGGCATTCCCAGCCCACTGTTCCACAGGGGGATGCCAAATGTTCTAAGCTTCACATAAAATGAAAACATTTGCCACTTGGGGTAACTCCATGTTCCCATTTTTAGAGGGATGAGAAACCAGCCAGGATGATACAGGATCTCCACAAATGGACCAAAATCTGAGTTCAGTTCTTCTATTCTTGTGTCTTCCATCACAATGCTGCCTTTCCTAGCTGGTTCTTCCAGGTTCTCACAAGCATCTCCCTCTTTTCTGGTCCTGTGTGTGGAATAGGAGTGGAACCTTGAATCCTCTGCAGGGCTTGCTGTAGTCACTGCTGTTGCTTTTCTCTGCTTCTGTGTTGAAGTAGCCCAGCAAAGAAGTTGGGGAGCTTGGGGCAGCTCCAAGGGCAGGAAGAGGGTCTCCCTTCTCTCTCCGTGTCCCTAATGGGATCCTAAGTGTGGTATGGACATGAGAGTCAATGCCCTTTTACACAGAAAGTAGAGAATGAATTCCAAACAGTACTGGAGACAGCTGACCCTTTTAGCACAATGCTTAAATATTCTAGTGCCGTGCCAAGGCAGCATGTGCAGAGTAAATATTTTAATCCCTAATTAATCACTTTGGTTAGATTGGTAAAACAGAAGTCTAATGAAAATAATTTGAAATTTCCTTCATGAATAATTGCATTGTTCAGGGGATTCTGGGAAGAGTCAACTGGCTGACCTTCCATTCTTGAGCTGCTCTATTGCTATGAGACTTAATTTGTGTCCTTCAACCCTTTTCAGTCACCGTCACGAGATTAGAAATACCTTTCATGCAGTTTAGCAGCAACTATGCAAAAGGACAGTGCAGTCAGCAGAGAGGTAAGAAATTAGCACATGCTTCCCTGTGGTGAAACACATACAGTACAGCACACAGGACAGGGCAAAGCTTCTTTTCCACTCCGTGTCCCTTTATTATGTCCTGAACATGATGGATTGCGTTGTTTATTGAAGTGCTCACGGCCATTTTTAATTAGAGATGTGAGGTCTGCGGGTGCCAGGGCTTTGGGTATTTGCAGGATTGGAAAAGAATTTGTTTGTTTTTACGTCCTGGTGGCCAGCACCACGGTTGGTCCCGTGGTTCCAGGGGAATTTATTTCCTCCTGCAGGTCCCGTCTTTCCGGTGGCCTGGTGGGAGGCACCAGCCCTGTCTGGACGAGATGGTTTGGCTTGTAGCACCAAGACTGATCCAGTGAGACAAAACTCACACCCTCACTGCTCCATTCAGCTTGCATTTCTCTACAGACCAGCTACAGTTCTCTGCTGAGGGCAGATTTAAGTGCAGCAAGGTCTGTGGTCCTTCTCCAGGCTTTTAAAAAAACCACATTGGGCCATCCTCAATCTCAGAACAGTTTTTCTTGTGCTTGATGGAACTGCTGAAACTGCTCATGAGAACAAGTTGTGTTGTGCAGGACTTGTAAAGGGTTTAAAAACACATCTTCAGCTGATGGACCTGTGAGGGTCCTTTCCAGGGGCTCTTTCCCTGGGCTGTTGCTGGAAGATTTGTTTGCTGTGGGGCTGCAGTTAATACATCTGTTAAAGGTGGAGTTTCTGTGAAAAGGCAGTGGCACCAGACACTGCAAAATTATTGGGTTTTTCTGGGTTTTGTAGAGTGTCTTAGAATGTAGAAGGGACCCGTGAGGATCTCTGAGTTCAACTCCTGGTCCTGCAGGAGAAAATACCTTTCATGCAGTTTAGCAGCAACTATGCAAAAGGACAGTGCAGCCAGCAGTCAGCTCCAAAAATCCTCGTCCAGGATGGTGTGTTCAGCTTTGAAGTGGCCACCAAAGCCTGTGGGATTCACAGGGCAGGGCTGTGCACTGCCTGCAGCAGTGAGGGAGGGCACAGAGTGGGAGATGAGGGTGTTGGACCATGTCCTTTCCTGACTCGGAGATGGGGTGACTGAGAGGTGTTTTAAATACTTTATTTTTAGTCTCATGTGAAGGGTGAGACAATATAGATGTTATAATTTACCCTATTACAATTAGAAGCTAACTATTTTTAATTATAACACACTATAAGTGTTTCTTATCAGCTTTAGCTACACTATGTTGTAAATGTTTTAAAACCAATCATTTAAAATTTCCCCTTATAAGTCTTACTACAATAGATCTTTCATAGTTCTATTTCTCTAAAGTATCTAATATTTTTATAAAAAGTATACAGTTAGCATACAAATAAACACCATATAAACCTTCTATTAAACTTTAAACATTTTCTACAAATTCACTTCCCACAATGGGGCTGCTCTGGGCACTGCTCATCCCCAGCAGTTGGGTTGGGCACCACTTCATCCCAACACAACCCCAGAATGTGCTGTGAAAAAAGCAGAAGGGGGAGGAGAAGCAGCACAGGGGCAGGAGCATCTTCACAGGGGCTGAATTTCAGGCTGTGGGAGGTGAGGAGGATGTGGGAGAGATGCTGCATCCTACAAAGTTCAGAGAGGGAATGCAAAGGTTTTGCAAGAAATAGGTTGTGAAATGCAAGGTAGGAGGACTGAAAGGGGCCAAGTGGCTTTGGGGTTTTTTTGGTTGTGTTGAGGAGAGGAGTAGGGTCATGAGTGTGGGCCAGAGCCTTGCTTTGGGAGGGAGAAAGGTGTGGTAGAAAATGATCTCTTGGTCCAGGAAACACATCTGTCTCTTCCCTTAGAGAGTTGGGAATGTGTTTGAGCACAGCTCAGAACAGGGGCTGGTGAAGAACTCCATGAGAGAACATTTCTACCTGTTAAGAGAATGATTTTTGAAAGGAACAAACAAATTTAAGCTTTTCATTTACTTTTAGAGGACAAATATTAATCACCATTCTGCTGCTAATTTTACCTGACAAAGCCAAACTTTTTGCAATGATTATCGCTTCCTAGCATCTTGCAGTCTCCACTTTCATTTGTGGGGTTTTTTTGCTCCCACATTCACTATTTTATTTTTCTATTCGTCTGCGCAGTTGTTGCTTATCAGCCATGGAAATTTACAGATATTAAATTAGCTACAGGAGGGCTCTGATATTGTTCCCTCAATGTTAGAGAAACCTATTGAGAACTAAAGGGAAAATTATTAATGAAAACTGAATGAGAAGGCTATAAAGTTCAAACAAAGTGTGTTCCCTACCTCCCAAGATCTGGATGCATGCAAAATTTCGTGAAAATTACTCATAAAATGGTGTATTATGTTTTGCTTCTTCAACCAAAAGCACTGGTGAAACATTTTCATTCATTGCAAAATATATGGGATGATAATGATAATTAATGTAGTAAACCATTTAACAAGGAGATAATGCAGGATAGGAAGGGTTTATTATAAAAAATGTGACCCTCACTGCAGGACTTGAACTTGCTACTTTTGATAATATAAAGCAAAGCCTCTGCCCTCTGGGATGGAAAATGTCTTCTCCACTTGAGATGCAGATCATAAAAGACTGTCATGGAAATGAACCTTGATTTTATGTTAAAAGGTGTGGGGAAAGAGACTAAATCTGTTTGTGTCTCCACTGGTAGGATAAATATTCATCACTCTGAGGGTTTAGGGTGGTTATGTCTGGACCAAAATGGAGGATAAATTTTAAGATATTACCTCTCCACTATGATGCTGATGCTCAGTACAGTGTGGTCTTTCTATGTGATCATAAACTAAAGATAAATAAAACAATTCCCGCTTGTTAAAATACAGAGTCTCCTTTAAAGCCAGTCAGGGAGAAGTCTGAAACTTCTGAGTTTTTTGGACTTGCTGGGGTGAACTGAGTTTTTTTTCTGTTACACAGAGTTTTTCCAAGACACAAGCAAAGAGAAATGTATATTATATTGAAAAATTTAAAAGATTCCTTTGAAATTCTCTCATGTTATTGTTTTGACACAGAGGACATAAGAGAGAACAGGTGAAGTTAAAACTGGGTTTTCAGCCTAGATTTCCTGGCTCATTCCTTTGCTCCGTATTGAGGGAAAATGGCTAGAGCTGTTACTGAATTTAGCCACCACATGTGAACCAAACTGAAAATGAGTTCAGGAGGCTGAAATCATCTTCAACACCTCCAAACCTGGGCCAACCTGCAGCCATCCAGACAGAACTAAACTTCCAGAGCTCTACAGTGACCCAGAATATTGACCCAGCATTAACACACATGGGCCTTACCAACAGCATGACCTCACCACAGGCAGGGCCACGTCCTGTCCTGATATTCAGAGCTAATGCCATTGCTGGTACTGGAGAGGCTGGAACCTTGTCCGGGATGTTGAACAAAGCACAGGGAGGGCTGAAACCTGTCTGAAAGCCAGGGTGAAAGACAGACAAATATTTTTACAAATTAAAAACCGGCATGGCAGAGGAATATGGTCAGAAACTACAAAGGCATGGGGAGGCTGATGCTCAGGGCAGCCTGCTGGCTCCAACGTGCAGCTCGGGTCTCCTGGCGAGCCATTTTAATTGAAAGTGAGAGCGTCTGTGGAAAAGGTTAGGAAGTCCTGCTCTAATTGACTCTTTCTGGGGTTAACCGTGGCAGAGAACGAGTCAGATCCCGGCTCTGCCGTCGGTTCAGTCCTCCCTCATCATTAATTACTTGGGTCGCATTTCTTAATCAGCTCGGCTCGGATCTATCGGAGAGATCCCTGGCGCCTCGCCAGCGCCGCCGCTCCGGCTGGATCAAACGCGGCGCAGGCAAGGGGAGGAGGGCAGGCCTTGCTTGTTATTCCTTCTCCCTTTGATGCTGAACGAGTTGGGTTTCCCACACAGACCTTTCTGAGCAGCTTCCATCCCCACACTGGAGCTGTGGGATTGGTTCCCTCGTGGTCTCTCTCTGGTTGTGGCTTTAATTGATCTTGCGGCGTTTTGGAGGGCTGTGGTTAAAATGAGCGGGTTTCTGTCAAGGCTGTGGCAGGGCACTTGGTCCCAAAGTGCCACAGATCCTGATGTAGCTGTAAATCAAGGCAAAGAGGCCCTTCAGGCTTCTCCACACTCAATCTCAGCTATCCCTGCCCATGGAAAGAAGGTTAGAACTCTATGATTTTTAAGGTCCTTTCCAACCCAAAGCATTCTATGATTCTATCTGCTTATGGTGCTTGCCCTGTGACAACTGGATGTGGGATTCCATCTGCACCTGCAGATTTGATGGAAAATTGGGATCTTCACAGCCAGGCAAATCACAGACCTGAAAAGACAGGTTTGGAGAGTCCAGGTTCCAGCAGGGCAGCAGGAAAGGAGCAATTTTGCCTTGGAGCACAGAGCTCCAAGATTGTGTCCTGCTTTCCTCAGGGCTGCTGCTCAGGAATTTTCTCTGGGTTTCTCACGCTTTCATCCTCTTTCTCCACCACACTTATTTTTTCAACTGAAGACTAAACAGTTTGTCCTCTCTGTGTTCAACAGGAGGCTACAACACACTCCACACAACTTTGAGGAACTCAACAGACATGTAGAGATTGAAGGGGATGGAAGAAAAGATTTTATACCTTTGTGTTGCATTTCTCTTGCAGTCAAGATGGTAAAGCAAGTCCATTACCAGGAGTTCTCCTCTGCCACCACGTTCCTGGGAAGAATAGCTGTTTGGACATGGTTAATGGTTGGACTCAAAGATCTTAGAGGCCCTTTCCAACGTAAATTATTTTATGATTCTTTGGGAGGTTTTCATAGAATCATTTAATGGCCTGGGTTGGAAGACACCTAAAAGACCACCCAGTTTCAACCCCCCTGCCATGCATAGGGATGCCTTCCACTGTCCCAGGTTACTCCAAGCCCCATCCAACCTGGCCTGGAACACTGCCAGGGATCCAGGGGCAGCCACAACTTCTTTGGGCACCCTGTGCCAGGGCCTCCCTCCCCACCCTCATATTCCTTCCCAATATGCCTGCCCTGCCCTCTGTCAGTGTGAAGCCATTACCCACTACCCTGTCACTCCATGCCCTTGTCCAAAGTCCCTCTCCATCTCTCTTGGAGCCTCTTAAGGCACTGGAAGGAGGTTTTTTTCTCAGGGAAGTTCCTTACTTGGATGAAGCAGTTCAAGTCCCTCCACTTCTCTTGTTGAAGGGAGGATGAGAAGCAAGCACAGCTCATTCCAGCATTTTGATCTCTCAGATTTTGTCATCTCATCCTGAGACCAGTCCAGGGGAGGAGAGGAACGGTGAACCCAGAACAATCACAGCACATTTACTGTAAGGGATTAGGTGGGAATTTTTTCCCCTTGGAAATTTCACAACTGGCTTTAATTAAGTTCTTCCAAGCCCAGCAGACGCACACAAGGCATTAGAGAGGGAGCGGGTACGTGTCCGCGCGCGTGTTTGCCGGATGGGATTTTTGAGAGTTTTCCTTCCTCTAATGAAAGTTTCCTTGGCTGTTCCCATTAGAACAGGCTGTAGCCAAGCTTCTGGTGGGCTGACACCCCGTGGCTTGGCCCTGGGGTCACACACTTGTGCCAGGTGGTGAGAGAGCAGCATTTCTCTGCTCATGACCCAACAGCCTGTGCAAAATACACAAAGAAGTTATAAAACTAGTAAGAAACTTATTTCAAAGTCTTCTTGTGACATATTTTTATTATTCCTTTCAATATACTCTTTGGATTACTGACGGTATGTCTTTTAAACAACCCCTGGGACCTGCCTCCCTTCCAAAACCCCTAAAAGGTGCTGGTTTTGCTGTCACTCCTGCTTGTAAAATGTGTTGTCTGAAACCACCTCTTCCTCAGCAGGATATTTTCTGCACAGTTTTCTCTCCACCTCTGCAAATTTGTGTGCTTTTCGTTTGTCTGCACGGGGGTTGCTAATCAAGGATGTCATGAGCTCTCAATGAAACAAAGTCTTTGGACGTGGGGACCCAGAAAAATGGACACAGTGTACTCCCAAAATGTTCTTAGTAGCACATGTGAATTTCTTTGCACTCAAATTAAGCAGGATTAAAGCAGCTAAACTGTTGTTGCTCAGTTCTCTTGGATCATGTGACAAAGCCTGAATCGCTTTTAGTCACTGGTATAGGCCTAAGTCAGTCCCTTGATCTCCAAATTAATTTTTGAATTGAATGATTGTGTGGGGTTTTTTTGTCCTAATTGAGTCTTCAAGTGAAAAATGCTTACCAAACAGATGGAAAACTGAGGACAAAAGGCTCTATTATGTAATAAAAAAAGGGAGAGTTCACTACAACAGTCTGAAATTAGTACTTGGAGGCTTGATTTTTTTTTTTCCCTTCATAAAATCCCAAACAGTAAGCGATATGCAGCGTGTTTGGCACAGCTTGGTGGAAAACCATGAGAAAGGAAGAAGGTAAAAAATTCGTACCAACAGCTCTCACAGCAGACATTACAAAGCATTTCAGTAATTTATTGATCCACTCCTCATTCTTCATTAATTGATGTGGCAGAAGTAATATTCCTTTTTCCCAGGAAGAAAAAGGTTTCAAGGGGTAGCAGTGCAAAACTCAAAGGTGGTTCGTGGATATGAAAAACCCCCAAACTTCCCCTGGGAAATGTACTGGAGTGTCTCTAGTTCTGAGGGACCCTTGGGACCCTTTTCCATCCCCAAACACTGGGCTGGAAGGATGAGGAAATACCTGGAGTTTTTTCAAGGAGCTCTCTTTCATTTTTAGCTGCAGTTAATTAATATCCCTGTCTGCTAATGAGCAGGAGTAAATGGGTTTTATTGACAACTACCAAGTCAATGGGGTTTGTTGATAACTACTGGAGTCCAATCAGAAATCCAGGTTAAAATGGGCCATGCTTTAGCCAGCTGTCTCCTTGGCATACAGTAAGAGGTGGAATTGTTTTTTAGCCCAAAAATCCCTGTTGTTGCTCCCTGTAGTTTACCACAAAGCTAATCTCTGTAGCTGTACCTGTGCTAAATAATTTCCAGTGTTTAGAGCACATATATTTGATAACTCCTTACTTCCTATTGCCTTGGCAACTGCATGCTTTTAAGCCATTCCAAGTTACAATCACTGCTTAATATGAAGAATAGAGAGAAACCACCCAAATATTAATTGATTTTTGGCCATAGTTATGGGAAGATCATTGGCTCTGGTGAAGTGCAGAAGACACCACCAGCAAAGAACTGCCTCTCTATATCTTGGCATTTCCTGCAAAGTGCTGCTGCCACATTTTGTGGGAGTTTTACAGTTCTGTGGTTGGATGAAGCTTGGACAGGAATCATCACTTGTGCTGGGCTCTTCCACAACCCTTTATGTTTTGGTCCGTTTAGTGTGTGATTGTGATCCAGGGAGATCCTCTGTTCACCTGGGGCATCATATTGCTCATAAATACTGTGCAAAGAGTTTGATTCTGCTTATTCCAAGAGTGCTCAAATTTCCTGGCATAACTTGTTGATGAGTAATGGAAAGAGTCTGGTTAAGTGGGTTCATATATTTAAGAAGATGATTTTCCCTAGTGAAGCATCTGGAAGATGCTTGGGACTTAAAAGGTTCACAAAAACCGGTATAGTTTCAAGTCCTTCTGCTGGCCATCATGTCAGTGTTAGGGTTTCTTGCTCACTGGGATATTGTTGTGCTCCTGTTGGAGCAAAGGAATAATTCTTGCATATGGAGAAGGAGTAGGAGGGTCTGGGCTACAGCCTCTGAATGAGGAAAAAAAGGAAGCAAAGTAACTGCAGCCAGAACAAGTGATGGCAATTTCTTTCCTGAGGTGAAATTGTGGCACTGAGTTCAGAACAAGTAGGACTTTGTTCAGGCAAGTAAACTGGCAGAGGACAGGATTAGATGGGTTTCTGGGAAGAAATTCTTCCTGTGAGAGTGGCGAGGCCCTGGCACAGGGTGCCCAGAGAAGCTGTGGCTGCCCCTGGATCACTGGAAGTGTTCCAGGCCAGGTTGGATGGGGCTTGGACCAACCTGGGATGGTGGAAGTTGCTCCTGCCCATGGCAGGGGTTGGAATTGAATGAACTTTAAGGTTCCTTCCAACTCAAACCACTTTGTGATTCTTTGATTCCAATTAGTGAAAATGGAATATCAGCAGGATGGGAAAGACCTGCTGGATCCAACTCAGCAGAGGGATATTTCTGTGGTCCCAGGGCTATGGTGGTGCTTGTGGTTGGTCCAAGTTGAACAGGGTCCATGCACAGGGAAGACCATCAGGATGGGATGATTCCCACAGCAGCTGCCCCCCTCCTGGCTGAGCTGGGCACTTGGGAACCCAGTAGGTTTGCAATGCCATCCTTAGCAGACTCTCTCAGCAGAGCCCAACCACTAAACCAGCTCTGCTCCCTTGCTGGGCTGTTCCAAGCTCACCCCAACAGTCTCCAAATCAGATCCTGTAAATCAGCTCTGCTTAGTTTTCATTATTTTCCTGAATTAGAAGTTCAGGGAAGGCTTATTCTCATTTTTGCCTGAAATAGCAGCACATGAGCTGGGCAGGAACAGGTCTAACCTTTCAGCAGAGTTCAGGCTCTGCCACGTCAGCGATTGTTCCTCGCCATGGCAGTGTAAAACCCTTTTCCCTTTCACTTCACATCATTTCTTTCTGCAGAACGCTTTCAGTGCAGATAATGCACACGGAGGTACAATGCAGGCAGTTGTCTGAGAAAAGAAACCCATTTTCTTCTAGTGGGTGGTAGGTAAGAATTACTAATCCAATCTGCTTGAGTTAACGCAAAACAAGGATTAGGGTAAAGTTCCCGAATATGTTAATCTTCCTTTATAGGGGCAAACTTTAGCACCGCTATCAACCCCGTGGTTTATAGTTCATGGGAACAATGAACCAATTAAACTCGAGCAGAAAAAAATCTTGCACAAGTTTTCTGATTGTTACCTAATACTTTGAATTCTTTTGATTCTTAATTATTTGCCACTGTGCTGTAGACGGGGGAAATAAAACATTGTTTATTATTCATTAGACTGTTTCTAAACAAATCCATAATTAACTGCATCTTATTGTAGTTGTTCTTTTCATCTCTTCCTTTATGAAAGTAGGTATTAAATGACACATAAGGGCCTGGATAACTGATATAATTGTTGGCAGTGGAATGGATGGCTTACTGGAATTGTTGTGCCTATTCATAGTCAGCTAGTTGTGAAAAAAATTCAGCTTGTGTGAAGGAAAGAAAAGGGGGCATTCAGAACCATTTCTCTTAGGTTTTGGGAAAGAAAAATTACCTAATTTCACTTTTTATAAATGAGCACTCAACAGCAAAAATGTCCTCTGGCCTTACAGAAACAAGCCTTAAATACTGCTCTAGCTCTGTTGGTATCCAAAACAGTCTTACTTACTGCTACTCTTACAGCAATCCATACAAATTGGAAAATTTTACTCTGTACTCTGGATTTTTTTCTGCCTTTCAAATTTCTGACTGGGGAACAGAGCAAAAGGAGAATAATTGGACTTTCTGCTTGAGACAGGAATGTCAAGGATTTACTTTTAGATACTAAAGGGTCTATTCTCCTGTCAATACCTGCATGTGGATAAACATCAATTAGAGAAATGTAGTCCTACAGCAAATGTTACACCGCAGGATTTCAACAATTTCTGTGCCAGTGGGTCATAAAAGGCAGTTTGATTTTAGAGCAATAATGTAGATGTTTTACCTAACCAGATATTGCTCCTCACAATAAGTAGACAGCAGGGTCGTTTTTGCAGTATCACTATGTATTTGTACTTGTTAGGGACTGAATCGCACTGCAATCCAATGGAAAAGCTGTTTCTGGGAGATTTTGATGTCACCACCACTTCTGGAAACCTCAGTAATTATTGAGGATTTAATTGGACCTGAAAGAGAAGGGAAGTAACCCTCTACTAAATACATTTTTGTGTACAACATAAGTTCTAATGCAATGTGCTTTACAAAAATGTCTCAGGATGAGACATGTAGGATATTGCAATCCAAGCTCCAGTTCAGTTTATTAAGTCACATTTGTAATGTTCTCAATTAAGAGAACTGCAGTTTAGGGAATACAACAGGTCACAGCAGGTCAGAGTACAGGCCCCTGTAGCAGAGCACTTGTAAAAAGGTTCTTTTTATTTAGTAAAAATTAGTCAGCTTTTACATCCCCTTGGTGAAAAGTGGGCCCTTGTGCAAGGCACTGAGCTGACCCCTTCATGCTGGAGTTAAAATTCTCAGCAGGAAGCAAGGACTCCTCAGGGGCAGTGACCCAGTGTCGTGTTTTTAGTCCTTTTGTTCAACTTCCTTGATTTCTGCTTTTCACCTGAGAGGAGCAGACAACTCAGCCCTCGCCCTCCTCGGGACTGGCTGCTCCATGCCTTGACCCTCCAATTCGTCTCTGTGCTCAGCAAAAACGTTTGGGAAGGTGCAAGTGAGGTTGGGGGACTTTTTTAGACTGAGATCAGCATGCCATCAGGAAGTGCAGTGCTCAGTGCACCATCACCTCCCAACATAGATAATCAGAGAATCCTTCAGTTTGGAAAAGAAATTTGAGATCATTAAGTCCAACTGATGCCAAAGACACCACTAACCCATGTCCCCAAGTGCCACATCCACATGGCTTTTAAATCCCTCTTTCCTGTGCCAGTGCTTGACAACATTTTAGATTAAGAATGTTTTCATAATATCTGATCTAAGCCTCCCCTGGCACAACTTGAGGCCGTTTCCTCTCATCCTATCACTCGTTCCTTGCGAGAAGAGACCAACACTGATAATAAGGGAGTGGATTTAGTGAGAAACAAAGCACACCAAAGTCTCAAACACAGCCAGGACATCTCTCCCAGTTTGGAGTGCTGTTTTCTGGGAGCTGAGGGAAGCACTTGGCTGGGGGGTGACAGGTTAAGTGTGGTCTGTCTGCGGGCCAGACACTCTGAGGTGTAAACTGGGAGCGCTCCCAAGATGCCGAGTTACATCTTCTGGAGAGCTGCCCTGCTCCATCAGGCTCCGCCGTGCCGGGGCCCCATCCTGGGAGCTCTGGAGCCAGTGGGAACAGATGGCACTCAGCACTTGGCAGCATTAGACCCCAAATCCCAGGTCCTGGGTCTTTTTTTTTTTTTTTTTTTTTTTCTGTCTAACCACCAAAAAATCTCTTTCAGTTCACGCACAGCAAAGCAGCAGCAAAACCCAGGTGGAGCGAGACGCACCGGGCGAACCTGGTTTGCTGCTTGGATAAACCTACAAAAGTAGCGAGTGCTTTTTGCAAACCCTTCAGTGCACAGCAGAAATAGTCCAAGTTTGAGGCTGGGGGACTTTTCAAGCTCGTTTCCCTGCTGTGGCACATAACGAACAGACAAAAACCCCTTTCTGTAGCCTCCGCTGGCTGCGACATTTGTTGGTGTCTGTGGATCTTATTCAGAGCGCTTTGTGCAACACTCGTAGCAATGTAACTGTATTGTGGCAGGAGACTGGAGAGGGCAGCGGATCACTCGCTCGAAAACATGACCTTTTAATTTAAACAAAAGACTTGAAAAAATGAAAGTGGGTCTTAAATGCAGTTTAATCAGTCAGGCGAAAGATGTCTAATGAAGCTGCCAGACAGATTTGTAGCCAGACTGTCAGTTTACCCATCATGTTTACAGCCTCCAGTGGTGAGATTAGGACTGGGTGAAGGCACAGTCTATCCAAATTTCCCCAGTCTGCTTCTCTACCCTGTCTGCTGAGTTTTGACAATTTGACAAATTATTTTGTTGTGTTGTCTCTAGACCTGGAAGATCCCACCTCTGAGTGTAGCTGAGCGTTGCCTGACGGAGTGATGAGACAGCCAAAGAGATGCTGCAATGCTACAAAATCAAGGTAAACCCTCTTAGACTTTCTGCTTTATGACATTTTCCTCCTAGGTGATCTGTGCTAAACCACCTGCCTCTTGAATAAGGACAGCTGAAAAGTTTCAGAGCAATTTCTAAACATCTTGATTCCCTCTGCTGTGAATCAATGAGTTGTTTTTTCACCAGGATCTCTATTCCTTACTTAAGCCACTGGGACACTGCAGTGATGAATAGGGCAGCTGTGGAAACCTTTCAGCTGCTGTGGCTGCATCAGAAGATGCCTACACCAAGAAGGGACTTGGTTTAATGAGAAACTTTAAGTTAGAAACCTCCCTCAGAGTAAAATTCCCAGCTCTGTGACCATCGCTGTGGTGGCAATCGTGCATTTCTCGCCAACACCAAACTGGTTCTGTCTTAGCTTTTCTGGATGCAGGATTGTTATTTACTTTGCAGGGAATATTTGCTCCTTAAGAACTTTTCCATGCCTGCCTGTTGTAGAAGCCAACCTCTGTGTTTATCCACAGGCTAAGCAGGGCTCAGACACGCAGCGTCTGAGCTCCCCCGCACAGCCATGGCAGTGAACCCCGGCTGGAAGGGAGGAATTGCCTCTCTGGAAGATGAGAGGGGATACATTTTCCATGCTAGCTCTGTCCTGGGGGGCTTTGGCAAGAAGAGAAAAAAAACCTTGCAGTTTTCTGTCTTTTCACCTTTTTCTTTTTTTTAAAAGAACATCAAAGTTATCACTCCTGCTTTCTCACCATAATCCCACAAATCCTAGTGTATGTCTCCCAGTCCATTCATGCTAAAAGCACAAGAGTGTGTGTGTTTTGCAGCATTTGGGAGGGTGCTGGCTGTTTCCCTATTTGCATACACACTGTGTCACTAGAAGAGCCAAACCAGGAAAAGCAGTTCAAACTCAAACATTTGCTTATTTTTCTCAGGTACTTTAAAGCCAATTTTTATTTTTAAATCACTCACATGACATAATATCTAATTCTGCTTCAGTGGAACAAGACAAGTGGACAAAAATGACTTTTCTTGTGAGTTGCTTTTTCATCCTTCTCCCTTTCCCTAAACATTTTTTTCCCCCTAAGTTTCATGCTTAGCAAAAAACCCCTCTGTAATTGTCTTGTCATGATTGTAGCTTTTCCCATTCACTGCCACTTTACAGGGAAGCCCCGGGAAAAGAATTCTTAAAAATGAAATTTCATGCTTGCATGTGTTTCTGTGATCTGCAGTGTGTATGATCTCTGAGTGGAAAAACTTCTCTAGAAATAACTGGATTACCCTTGCTCCGACGCCATCTGATGCCTCCTGAGCAGATCCCGCCGCCTGCCTGTGATCTCCGGCCCGCCGCAATCGGGGTGACAGGCATTGAGGACAGGGCCTGGCGGTGACACCCCCGCCCTCACCCCCCTTGGGGACACGGGCTGGGGGCGTGGGGCAGCCCCTCTCAGCAGAGCACAAAGCCCTGACCTGTGGCAAGCAGGGAAATAGCGTTGTTACCTGGTTATTCGGGAGCACCTGCAGCGTTTCACATCAAAGATTGTTTTCAGACTTATTTTCCTTGCAGGTCTCCTCCATGCAGGGGTTTTTTGAAGGGATTGGTTTGGACAACGCAGCTTGGGGTGTGTGTGTCCAGTGGTGTGTGCAGGGCGTCATCCCAACCCTCCCCATCCATCAGGAAGGCTCCCATGGAGCCTGAGGGCTGGGACCTGCCCCCTTTGGATGTAAAACCCTCTTTTCTCTGCAGCGTCCAGCCCTGGTCTGGGGCCTGCAGGTGGTATTGCAGCCCAAGAAATAAATACTGATGGAGTCCAGAGATCCAAATATTCTTTCAAGACGTTTTTCTTCTTGTCTTACAACCCTTCTTCCTACATGAACACACTCCTTGGCTTCGTTAGGGTGGGAACTGCAGATGCATGGCAATCAGCTTCCTCTTTCCCTGCTGCCCAGCGATTTCATGGCAGGTTTTCCTGCCTGGAAGTAAAAATGACTTTGTAAGTCCTTGCTCCTGTGATGCCACCCAGCAATGGCACCTGCCAGCTGGGCCAGTGGTGCCCACAGGACAAAAAGAGTGTGTCCCTCTCTGGCACGGCTGTATCCAACCCTGACCCACATAAGTAACAGTCCCTCAAGGGCTACCTTGAAAAGGGATTAGGTAGGAGTGGGTAGGGAAAACCACTGAGCAGATGAGAGCAATAACACATTAGCAGGAGCAGGAAGGCTGGTCCGGTGACTGAACACCAGACTTGGACTCAGGAGATCAAGGTTTAATCCTCCATTCTTCCACAGATGTTGGCAAGTCACTTAATCTCTCTGTGCCTCAGTTCCCCATCTGGAAAAGGAAGATAATGGTAGTTCTTTTGTCTGCACTGTCTGTTTAGATTTCTAAGTTTTCCAAGGCCAGGGATGCTTCTTCAGGAGTGTATGGATGGCACCTACCTCTGCAGAGGGAATCACACTGCAGCCTTCCATGCTGGAAATGATAATTAATAACAGAACTATCAGTCCTTTAATCATCAGGGAACTCACGCTGGCTTGCAACAAAATTTGCAATTAGTGCATGATCAGACCTTTAATTGAAGTTGAATAAACACTTCATATAACACAATGAGCATTTCCAGAAAATGTTTTGGGGGGTCTTGGGACTCTCTGTTTGCATCTTCAGATGACCACAATTGTCATTCCTGTCCTGTAACACCTGAGAACCATTTTCAAGCTGGGTGTTAAGGCAGAAGTTGTAGTGAGGAGATTTTAATTGACAAGAAATGTCAACAGCAGCTTTGTCTGTGGTCCTTCCTAACCCACCATGGATTCAGAAGAAATCAGAGCAACTCCTGCTGTGGGGATCTGCAATCCCCCTGCTTTGGAACCCTCTGTTTCTCCATCACCTGAAAAGTCTGGGCTGAATTTATAGAATTACAGAGTCATAGAATATCCTGAACTGGAAGAGACTCACAAAAATCATCAAGTCCAACTCCTGGCCCTGCACAGGACACCCCAAGGATCACACTATGTAACCTAGAGCATTGAATTTAATGCTCTCAGGGTTATGTATATGTTATATTATTGATGGTGATGTTGCTATTACTCTGGGGAACCTACCACAGGCAAAATCATCCAGGTAACTTTTCAGGAGAAAAAAGCCCAAAGTAACTATTTCTAGAAATTTTCCTTTGCTGATGTGACATGAAAGAAAAATATTTTGAAGTCTGTTCACTCTGCTTTCCAGTGGGAGAGAATTGGTATCTCTCGTGATTATACTTAGCATCTACCAAAGTTTTCACTGAGGTTAAAAGGAAATTTCAGCAGGTAGGATTATCTCCAACAAGTGTTACATCCTGCCAAATTGTGTTTGGATTTTGTTAGACTTATTTACTTGTTCACAACACCCAGGGAAGCAAAGACTTTTTTTTCCTGTAAAGAATTTGGCTGTGTTTGAAGACATGGGAACTGTGTTTTTCAGGTCAATCAGACTCAGGTGGACTTTGGGCTTTGACATAATGTTGATTTACTGGCTACCTCTCTCTTTCTGCTTGATGTGCCATGGCTACTGTGAGCAGTGCTGAGCCATCAGAGGGCTGCAGGAATGCCTTCTGGTGGCAGGTTTGGCTTAGGACAGTTCACTTGAAGTTTTTGGAATTAGCTAGTTTATGGTTGTGTCTTGGCTCCAGAACTGTGGGATGTCCTGAAATTCCCTATGCGTGTCCTCTCTCTCTCCATCTCCCCTGACTCAGTCCAAGAACCTCTGTGAAAATGGGGCCTGATGGTGATGCCCTCGCTGATGGTTCCTCAGATAAACCCTTGACTTCAGCCCTAGGATCTTCCATCCATCTCTTGTTTCTCCTGTACTTGTCCCTTGTGCACATCCTTGCTTTCCAATGCTTCCCATCTTGCTATTCAGTCCTGTATCCCAGTTTTATTGATGAGACATCAGGCTCTAAGTGAGCTCTGGGCCTCTCAGTCCTTTTCTTGTTGTCTCTGTCCCTGATGAAGATCTTCTTGCTTGTTTCATGTATCAGAGGTAGGTGGTTCTCTCATGTATTTGTTTTTAAGGGATGATCTGACTGGAGAACTGATGCCAAGCATGTGTCCCAGCTGCACCTTATACTTCCAAATCCTCTTTTGTTGAACTGGTGAGGATCTCTGAGACTCCTGGAGTCACAGCAAATTCCTAATGAAGAGGGAAGAGTGGGGTAAGTGGAGACATTGCCTTTGCAGTGGGGTACATGTGCCCACAATGGAGTAATTGCCCTGGAGGAACATTCTGTGTGTGCATGATAAGCCTTAACCAGTCCTGGTTATGTGCATGTTGAAAATGTGGCAAGAAAATTACATATCTTTCTCTCTTTATTTTTACATTCCAAGTGTCACGTTTTTGGTTTGGTTTTTTTTTTTGCTTTTTTTCTTGTGACTAATTGCACTGAAAGGTGGGTGGAAGAGGGTTTTGTGTTTACCAGTTGGCTGAAAATTATGAATAACTGGGAAAAAAAAAGTCTTTTTCTCTATTCTGATGACAATTTTCTCCAATTTATTTGATCAAAACCTCTGTCATGCCCCCTGTCCACAGCAGTCTGTGTTCTTGGCATCATCCTTGTCCCATGGGGTACTATTTTTGGCATCTTCCAGCTTCCTTGTGGTACTATATTCTTGTCTCTGAGTCAGAAGAACTGGGGGGGTTGTGGGGTGCCAGGTGAAAATAAATCCTGGAAACATTTATACTTTCCTGCTGTAAGTTTTCCATGAAGGAGGGAAATTTCTAAACAGATGCAATTTACAGTGCTTTGCTGTACAAGGGGTTTTAAAACACCAGATCTATTAGTTCTAGTCAATATAGGCCAAGTTATTCTGAGAGATGAAAATTCTACCTAGATCTTAAATCTTTCCTGGCAGTGACAGATGCCAAAGCCTTTCCGGAAAAAAAAATACAATTGTTTTGTCAAAGCTCACTTTATAAATACCTTTTGCTGGAATGATGATGCTTTGTTTGAAACACACTGCAGAAAACTGACAGTGGGGATGGAAAATGCTGACCTAGTTTTATCCAGAACAAAAGCAGGATTTATTTTTTTTGTACAATTTTTCCTCTTTTTATTTTTTTTTCTTTTTCTTTTTCTTTCCTTGTAAGAAAAGAGAGTTCAATAAATGCTGGGGCTTAGGGAAGAAGCTGGTAGTGGGAAGAAAAGCCAAGCACCTTCATGGTCAAATGTTCACAAGAAACCTTTATAATCTATCTAGAGCTCTTGGGCAGGTCCGTGCTGCCCTCTCTGAGGTGTTGCTTTTGTTAAAACACCCTCAGTCTTCAGCCCCACAAAACACCTTCAGCTTCTGCTCTGAGCTGGATTTTTAGAAAAGTAAGATTAAAATGAGAGCTGAGGCATCCCCTTTAAATGAGATGGATATGTGGGATCTGATTTGGCAGGGATGGATGAGGACTCTGGATGTCAAGCCAGGGGAATTTTCGTTGGTTCTGCTGGAGGTCAGGTGGGCTCCTTCTGAGTCCTGACTTTAAAAAGTTGTCATCTTCCTGCCTTTGGGTGATGGACTCCAGCAAGTGGCTCAGGAAATCCTGTTCAAGTTCCTGGTAAGGAAAGGTGAATTAATGGGAAAAAAGTCCAGCAGAGCTGCGACCCCTTAAGGTGCAACTTCTGAGAGAAACACAGTCCTTGCTCTTCTCCTTTTTGTATCAGGCACCTGCTTAAGTCACATTTTGTGGAATTAAGGGGATGGGATCTGAGGTCAGGCCCTGCACTGGAGGTGCAGGATATTCTGTGACTCCATGATTCTATGAATTCAGCCCAAACTTTCCAGGTGATGGAGAAACAGAGGGCTCCAAACTGATAGAGGGCACTAAGGGTCTAAATTTTGAGGAGAGTTGATACAGCTGTGATGGTGCTGGAGGCCAGGTTGGATGGGCTTGGTGTAACCTGGGATAGTGGACAGTGTCCCTGCCCATGGCAGGGGTGGAATGGGATGGACTCTAAGGCCCCTTCCAACCCAAACCTTTCTGGGATTCTTTGGTGTCAAGGCAAGAGGGGTTGGAGAGGATAAATGAGCAGAAATCCTTCCTGGAAAAAAGTTCAGGAGACACACAGAAACTCAACCAAAGCTTTCCTTCTTAAGCTTGCCCAATACATAACTAAAATTAAGATATGAAATGAAGGAGAACTACAACATTGCTTAATTTCTTCTCTTCATTAGAGCTTCATGAGTACTTGGGCTCCACCAAATTCCTTATTGCAATGTCTTGGTGCTTACACCAGGCACATCCTCCAGAACATTCCAGGTCATTCAAAATTTCCTCTCTGCTTTTTAATCTCTGGCTGAGTTGTCAGCCTCGAGTATGAGCTCCTCCCTGGGATGCTGCTCCTTTGTTGCTCCTTGTCAGGAATTTTTCCCTCGGGATTTTCCCCTTGGTGCCATCGTGGGCCGTTGCAGTGGGGCAAAGTTTGCATGTCAAGCCATCAGTTTCCATCATGGTGTTTGTCACCAGCTAAGGACATTTTTATGAGATGAAACAACATGAGGGCAAAACGTGGTAATATTCAGCCTGTCTGCTTCAGGCTGTAAATGAAGCAATTTTTAATTTTTTTTTTAAAGAGGATAACTTTAAATACTGTAATATTATAATATTGTAATATTATTGTATATTAATATTTGCCACCACTGATTTTCTTCTGTAATACTGGCTTGCATAAGGCAGCAGAATATTTTTTAAAATGATATTAAAATTACTGGGTTTTATTTAGTAATATTAAAATTTACTAATTTTTACTAAAGAATTACTAATGTTTATCAAACATTACTAGTTTTACTTGTTGATATTAAAAATAATGTTTTCAGTAATACTTTTAAATTAATATCTTTGCAATACTAGTCATTTAATATTAAATACTAAATTTAATATTAATTTAAATAATATTTAATATATAATATTTAATGTTAAAATTAATATGAAATTAAATATGTTGCTAAAAACTAGTTTGCTAGTTTCAGAGAGATAAAACTATGGAGAGGCTTGTAGAGCACTGAGATCTACATAAATATAATGAAAGAACCCTGAACAATATAATATTTATATTATTTTAATTATTGATAATTTCTATGCATTTTTAAGTTGCTATAGTTTTTTAAATTTCCTTAAGACTGCACTGGGATTCTTTTAGAAAATCACATCCTTTCCAGAACTGGAATTTCAGCTACCAGAAGGTCTAGGGCAAACTATCACTTGGAGATGGTTTTTAGGTTAAATGTTAGAGGGCTCTTAAGCAGCCAGTTCAAACAGCTGGGTTTTATTCAGTGAAAAATGAATTTTATTGTACAAAGTAACAAAAAAAACCAAACCAACCTCCAACCTACTGCACAGTTAACTGCCATTTTTGTGCCCACCTTTTGCATTTAATGGAAAATTCAGATCATGAGAGGTGTAGAACACTGGGAAAGCTGAGATTAAATGTGAAATATCCCAGAACCAGTGGGATTTTGCCCCTCACTGCTGCCCACACTGCAGGGTTCCAGTCTGGGGGGTGCTCGTCCCAGCGGGGTGGGAATTGCTTGGGAGCATCACCAGGGGTTCCTGTGGAGATGCTGAGGGTTATCCAGCTTGAGACAGCCCGACAGTCCAGCCAGTGATGGGCTCCCTCATCTCCTCTGGGTTGTTTGCACCATATTTTATCATCCCCACAAAAGTGAGCATCTCCTCTGGGTTGTTTGCACCATATTTTATCATCCCCACAAAAGTGAGCATCTCCTCTGGGTTGTTTGCACCGTATTTTATCATCCCCACAAAAGTGAGCATCTCCTCTGGGTTGTTTGCACCATATTTTATCATCCCCACAAAAGTGAGCATCTCCTCCAGCAGGAGACTGGGGATTCATTTAGCACTGACTCAAAACCCCCAGGGGTTCTGCTGCTCTGCTGCGGGCTCCACGCCTCAGAAATCTGGTGAGTGACGCCAGTTTGCCACAGGTGAGAAAGGAAAAGCAGTGCAGCGTCCCAAATTCTTTAAAAAGGGTCCCAAATTCTTAAAAAATTCAGAAAGACACCACAGCAGAGTGTGGAGGAAAGAGAAGTCTCTGGGTCTCCGGCTCAGCCCATCGCGGTCAGCACCTCATTAATCCCCCTGCCTGTTGACCAGGTTGAATCACAGAGAAGGGAAGGGAGAAATCTCCATTTGTGAAGCCAGCAGAGGGACAAAACGAGGTGCTGGACACCCTCAAAGGCACCAGGATGCTGAGAAAGCCCTCCTGTGTCACTGGTGTGATGTGTTGGTTCTCCTGACGGCGAATTCAAAGCGGGGACGCATCTGAAAAGGAAGATAGTCTAATGAGTAAGACATTTGGTAAATAAGACCAATTAAAAATCAAAAGCAGTACACATCTGAAAAGGCAGATAATATGGTGGGTAAGACATTTGGTAAATAAGAGCAAATAATGATGTTCTAAACCTCAACTTAACACACTCATGTCAACACTTGCAGTCTCACCCACAGCAGGTTTGTACCATTTCTAAAATACACATAGGTTTTTGTCCTCTATGGGAAATATTTTGTTGGCTTCTAATCAAGTTTTTTACTTCACTTTTGGGGATGCAGTAGGATCCAAACAGGGGAAGGCAGCCTTCCCTTTTTTTTTTTTCCTATTTTGTTTTTTTGTTTGTTGTGTGTTTTGGAGTTTTTTGTTACATTTAGAACACACGCAAGAGGAAGCTGTGATGGAAATTCTTGCATGGTTTTATTTATCTAGAAGTGTTTTTAGGACCAATTTTTAATGTTTAAACAGATGTATTTATGGGGCTATCAGCTTCTATAGAAAATGATGAAGCCTTTCTTACCTAAGGTGTCATCTGTCCTTCTGGTGTAGAGAGCTTCCCAAAAGCTCCAGGCTCAGCCTAAAACAAGTCTAGTCCTTAAACAATCCTTGACCCCAGCTTCAGAGCAGTGGGACAAACTGGTCCGTGTCATGAGGCAGTGGCAGAGCCCTGTGCACCCCTTTGGTTTCATGGAGTCATTATTTGAAGTCTGGGTGGTCCTTAGACTGACAAACTGCTCATCCCACACTGGATCTTCCTGTTAGTTTAAAATCAGTGTGAAGCCCACCATTCTGTGATGTTAAAATATCCATTCCTGATTTGAAGAGCTCAGGAGCCAGACAGTTCCCTAGTTTGCTCAATTTCTGCCACTGGAGTTAATCACCTTCAGCATTAAAAATATTTACCTCGTTTCTAGAATTTCTCTGGCTGAGTTTTCAGGGTGTTTCTTCTTTATTCGTCTCTCTTTAGGTATCAAAATCCATGTTTCTATCAAGGGTTTTCTTTAGATTAAGGTACCATCTAAAATCCTCTGTCTGGACAAGTGTTGCAAACCACAATTAGACCACAATTGCTGCCTGACATTTTTCACATTGCAATTCCAAATAATCTGTTCAGAGCTCAGCTCACGTGGTATTTGGGGAATTTTTTTGATGGAGAAGTGGCTGAAAAAATAAATAAAATTTTTTTTCAAATTCACCTCTGCCTCAAACTGCTGAGAATACTTTGAAGGCTTTTTCCTTGTTTTGTTTGTTTATTTAAAGCATGTCTTGCTGCTAGGAAGTGAATATTTGAGCTCAGCAGTGCTGATGACAGATGTCACCCAGCAGTGCTTCTCTGCCAGCAGTGGCTGAGTGGGACTCCCAAGGCCAAGTTTCTACTTTCAGTACTTGGAAAAAAATCCAAAAAACAAAATGTGAATTCACTCTGCAGTGTTTCAAGGGTTTATATAGGAAATTTTTGCTCAGCAGGTTCTTATTTGAGGACAATGCAAATTCAGACTTTTCCCTGGCAGTAAAAATGACAGAGGAATAACTCAGAGAGTGACTTTGAGTTAGAAAAATCAAAGTATAATATTCCATAGCCTATATTTTATTTTCTGGAACATGGCATGTGTTGATTTCAGCAAACCTGAGCAGTGATAGTGCCTTTTTCTAGTCTCATTCTCTTCCTGAACACGCTTTGGAGCTATTTCCATAAAGGCACAGGCTGCAGCTGGTACAGGTGGAGGAATGTCATGTAACATGCAGCAGGGAGAGTCCTATGAATCCAGTTCCCTGGCATTTTCTGGAGTTTTTATAGCTGTAACATTTTGCTGTATAGGCAGACCTTCCCCTACACTTATTTTGTTGCTGGGTCACAGCTCTTCATCCTCCAGGAGACAGTTTCCCCCCGAGGTGACCCCTTTCCCTGGCAAGCAAGCACCTGGGAAATTACCCATATCAGTGACTCCAGCTACAGGTCTTGATAAGGGAAATATCTCCTGCAAACTCAGGGCTTTGGCAGTGATTAGGGATGGATTTATTCCATTTTCAGGGGGCTGTGCTTTGGTTTGCCATGCTGCAGTCCTTTTAGGAGGGGACTCTCTGTTTTGCTGCTTGTTGCACAGCACACCATGGACAAGAAATCTACGTTTGATTCATGTTGTATTTATTTGTCTGTAGACTTCAGATGTTTAAAAGTAGACTCAAATATTGTGTGAGTCCCAGATGACTTATGGATAGCACAGGACACAGCACTCCATCCTGAGATTCTCACCTCAAAACCTTCAAGCATTGGTAGACCTGAGCAAAACTTAAAGGAAATTTTGCCCAACTCCCTGAATCTCCATAATTCTTCATAGAGAAAAAAAAATCCTTCACTTATGAAGTATTTAAAAGAATTGTAGATGTGGCATTTGGGGACATGGTTTAGTGGTGGCCTTGGAGGAACTTTGGGACTTGGCGGTCTTAGAGGGCTTTTCCAACCTGAGTAATTTTATGATTCTATGTAGATACACACCACAAAAAAACCCAAAAAAACCCCAAAAACTAAATTAATAATACAGTTTAACACTCAGTGACAAAATAATGACTGCAGGTGCAAGTGTGCACATGGAGAGAGTTCACACAGGAGTGCATAGACAAGCTGCTATCGTGGTTCAAGGTAAGGACACACCCTGTGCACAAATATATGTACAACCTCAACAATTTCATTGTAAAACAAATTAAACCCATCACCAATAATGCAAGAGAGAAAGAAAGATTGTGTGATAATGAAAGATATGACCTGATGCAATTATCTTTGTTCCCATCATTACGAGTACCGGAAAAAAAAAAATTAGAATTTAAATCTCACCAATAAGAACACTGTTGCACACCTGGAGTCTAAACATTTGGGAAGTGCTGTATTAGTGAAAGCATCTCCAGGGTTAGAGGGTGGATGAAAACTGAAAGCAGCAGCAGCCACCTGCAATTTTAAATCTCTAATTTGGGAAGATGTGTCTGTGCCAGGCTGTTTCAAAAGCCCCAGACAAGCTGCATCATCACTGCTACCACTGTGATCCCAACACATCCTCATCCCAGTGCACAGGGATTTAGATGCACACTGTGACTCTGTGTCTCAAGATGAGACTCTGCGCCCCTCAGAATGCCTTTCATTCCAAACCACCAGGGGTTATATTCCCCTCTTGATGTGCTGGGATTTATATCGTGGTAATACTCATGGGAATTGCAAACGTGAATCCCTGTTGGAAAAGATGAATCCCACAACCTTTAGTGGCTGGAGTTTTCTCATGTTTCTCATCCATCATGTTTATTGTGGTTATTAGCAAGCTCACATTTGTTGATGAGAACTATTGAAATCTACATATTCCTGGGTGAAATTCTGTTATTTTAAGGTAGGGAATACTTTTCAAAGCAGACAGCATTTTGTGGATACTGATAATGACATGAAAAGGTGCACCTGAGCACTCTGAGAAGGGTGACATTTCTAAATAATCTGCAGAATTACATTCTGATCCCTACCCGGGCTCGCAGGTCTCACCAAAAGAAAAGCTGGTGGGTGATTTTTCACCCTGAGGAGCCATGGTCATAAGGTGTGTGCAAAATGGCTGTCAAAACACTAAAGAGAGCAGGCTCCACACAGCTTTGTTGTAGTAGCCTTAATTCAAATTGCACTGAATTAGCAGAGCTGCTTTTCATATCTGTGGTTTTCGGGAACAAACTTCTTCTCTTCACTAGCCCACAGCTGGTCTTTGCTCCCAGGGAGCAGTGCAGTTGCACCTGAGAAGTCCTGCATGATGTAAAAAATCCCTCCTTCCTCCCTGCTCCCCCAAGTTAATCCAGCCCATGCCATTTCCATCCCGCGGACATGAAGGAACCTCTCGCCTCCAGGAGCTCAGTCCCAGCTTAGTGCCTCCCATGGGCTGAGCTCCTGCTCCTGAGCAGGCTCTGGATTGAGCCAAACACCAGCTAACACCCCCAGCACCTGCTTTTGATCCCGGAGCCCATGTGGGTTTGCCTGTTTGTGGCAAACAGGTGTCAGGGCTGAGGGACAAAAATCCCAAAGCGGACTCAATAAAGCCACGCCTCCAAATCCTTTGTTGGTGGAGTCTCCCATAGATCTGCCCCTCTCCGCCCGCTTTCAGCACCTCTGTGAAACCCAAAGATAACCTGATTAGGCAATGGAGAGCCAGCAGCTCAGATAACACCCAGCCTTTGCCACTGGCCACCACGCAGAGCTGCATCCCTCCCATCAGGGCAGCCTCACGGAGCCCAAGCTGAGCGGGGCAGAGGTAATGCTGCTGCTCACAGGAAGGGATTTCAAAGGCTCTGCAGCTGTAGCACCGTCTCTTTTTTTGTTGGAGGTGTCAATTCAGCTCAGTCTGCCCTGACAGTAATCGCATCCACAGCAGCATGTGCCAGTAATATCCTCTGCTGCTTCCTTCCAGCTCGCAGACTCTGTCCTGTCTCTTCCAGGGGTGACCTCACCTTGTCCCCGCAGCGTTTTGTCATTTTGCAGGAAAACTGCAGCACTGTGAGGGAATTGAGTGGAAAGCCATCAGCTTTTGGAAAACTGCAGCTAGTAAGAAATGCCGTCAGGTAATGTCACCTTGCATTGTCCCAGCTGTCCTTCAAGTGGCTTTTCAGAGAATTTAAAATCCAGTTCATAGTCTATTCTTTGCTGACAAGACCTAACAAGCCCTGCAAAAAGTGGGGGGGGAAAAAATATTCAAGGACCTCTAAGATCTGTCCTCAAGGATTATGCTGCTCTGAGTCACGGAGCCCTGTGTAATTGGGGTGAGAGATCACAGAATGTCCTGTTGGGAGGAACACACCAGGATCGAGTTCAACTCCTGGTCCTGCAGAGGATAAAACTTCTCTGAAAGCCAGGGCCAAGTTGGTTCCCTGGAGAAGAAATGAGCACCACACACCTCACTCCTTCCTACTCCATGTTTATTTTTCAATCTCGCTTTCTTTTGTACCCAAATCACTCCAAGTATGAATTCTCTTTCTGAAGAAAACCCAACCAGTGCAGCCAACTGCACTGAAATAAAAGGAATGAAGTGCCAACAGTTCTGCTTTTGCAGCCCCAGAGTGAGTTCACGTGTTGTAGGTCATGCTGTGGCCTGATCAAAGTGAATTTAAACCAAAGATCCCAAAGCAGCAGAACTTTAATCCATGTGAGGAGCCCTTCTTGGCTTTGGCTGCTATGTCCTACTTTAAAATAGGTTTTTACAGGCATTGAATGCTGGTACCCTCACTTGTGGAGAGTAATGATGGTGGAGTGCACCAAAGTGTTGGATATTTAGCAGAAATAACCTTTTTTCCTTCTATTTTCTAGACAACAAGTTTAAATACTCGCTTCTGAACACAAAGAAACAAAAACCCTTTGAGCAATCAAACCAGCTGGACTCCCTCAGTTGTCCTGCACTCACAATCTAATTTTCAAAAACAATGAGTGCCCCCCATGCCAGGTCAGGGCTGGATCTTCACCTCCAAATGAAAAAAAAAAAATGTCTGCTACCTTTTCAGTGTAGAGCTAAAACTCTCCTCTGGCCACACAGCATTTTTCTACGAGCAGTTTTCCTCTTAAAATTATCCAGCAACCCCAAGCCTGCCTCTCAAAGGATGAGATATTATTGTTACCCTTAAGCTTATCTGCCAGACAGCAAAGACATCCTGCTTGTTTTTCCCTCTCCAGCTGAAGTTTTCTCAGAGTACCTGCAAGCAAGGATGACTCTGAAATTTGCTTGTACCTCAGATGAGGCTGCAAACAAAGATGAAGTGCTGTGACAAACACATAAAAAGTTGGTGTTTGCCTCTCTCTCTCTGCCTCATTCATACTTAGGAACCTCTGGATTAACTGACCTGTGTGTCAAGTCTGAAAAAAAAAAAAAAAAAAAAAAAAAAAAGCAGCAGATTATATTCTGTCAAACGGAGAAAAAGCAATAAGTAAGAGTTTAGAGAACTAACCACAACACGTCTAATTATTTGGGCTTAGGATTTCACTTACTGTGTTTTTTTTCTTTTTCTTTTCTTCTCCCAGCCCCTGCCTGATACTTAAAGCACAAAACCCAGCAGGGAGAGAGATAATGGAATTTGGAGGCAACTGGTGTTCAAAGACCTCTCTTGAAATGGGTCTATGCTAATGACCAGGGTCTGTGCAAATTGGGTCGGTGTCCCCCCAAAAGGGGCAACCTCATCAGGACAGCCAACGTGGGGCAGGATTTTCTCCCTGAGGATTTCACGGGGCTGCACCTCGGAGCCAAAACCTCAAAGAGTTTCTGGCTCTGAGTGACGTGGCCAGAGCTGGACACATTTCACCCCCCGAGAGCCACGGGGCGCCTGTGTGGTCTGGGAGCCAGGCACGGGGATCGCCCCACGGAGATGAGTTTAAGTGCTGCTCCTGGCTTCTGAGAGAGGGAATCTGTGCCTAAAACTCAGAGCCTTTTCCTTCAACTGCCTTTTCTCCAGGCTGAGCTGATGTGACTCCTCAAGGGAGTTTTGTTGGTGAATTATTGCCGAGATGCAGAATCGAGTTTGGTGCCGAACCTCGTCACAATCCCTTTTTTTTGTCTCCACTCCGGACCTTCATGAAATATCAAAAATTGCATTGCATGTTTGCACATGTGGTTCTCGTGCAAAATATTTCCCCCCAAAGCTTAAAAACTTAAAGGGCTCACCATAAATTTCAACAATCCATTTTGCACAAGGAGCATCTTTCCTTTTTTCTGAGGCAAAGAAAATGCTTTTCAGAAACAGAGCTTTAAAAGACATGGCACTGGGAGTGGGTAAAATATGAGCTGTAATTCAAGTCTCTCTGCTGAAAATGTGGGTGCAGGCATTGTATTGGGAGCATTTCTTTAAAAATAAAATTAACTAAGCAATATTGCCATAACCAACAGCTTGCTGTCTTGGAAGAGAGGCTGTTGTGAATCCCTGGAGGGAACTGGTGCTTGGTTACCCTGGCTAAGAGAGCCCCAATCCATTAGAGAAACCTGTAGGTGCAGCACAGCACCTACAGCTGCAGGCCCTGCTTGGATAAATTGAGGCACTAAATGCATCATATTCATATTAAATGCAGGTAATTATGGAAATGAGAGGCCAGGGTAAGGGGAATGGGTGAGGTTGTTCATATGCAGAGCAAGGCCCAAACAATGCCAGCAATTCCTTTACAGAGTCACCACTGGCTGGGTGTGTGTGACCTTTGGTTGCAGAGGGAGTTGCAATTTTTCATGGTGGTCCAGGTTGTCCCATCCTGGAAAGAGAGAGTAGTGGGAAAGCGAAACTTCAGAATCCCACCTCTGGATTAGAAAAACAATGACAATTTTTGTTGTGAAAGTGGTTTGTCTGTCCTATTTCCAGTTATGTCAGCTGAACTTTTACCCTCTGCCTGCAGACATTGCCTCTCTCACATTCTTGGGTGGTGGCTATAATTATGCCACTGTAGGAAAAAAAAAAAATTAGCTTTTTCACTTTTTGTAGAAATGGGGCTTCACCATATTCATCTTTCCTAGCAAATTCACTGGGATATTTTGCCTCCAAAAAGCAGTTTGCAGACACATCCATACCCCCTGCTGTCCCTCAACATTTGCCCTCCACAATACAGAATGACCAGAGGCTGCTTCTTGAGGGATAAACGTGTCTATTTCAGGTGAAATGGCTAAAAAATGAGAAACAGCCTTGGAAAAAGAGATTCTCACATGAAGTGGGAGACCTTCTGTGAGTGCTGGTGGTGTGTGAGGCATCACAGGTTGGCGAGCAGCCCCTTTGCCTGATTATTTCCTGTGAACTCAGTGCTGATTCCACCTAAAGACTGTGAAGGAACTTCAGGAAAAACAGTGTTTTCCTTTTTGATCAGCTGCATCTCTGGCAATATAATGAGCACAATTCCCCTTGCTTGACTGTGCAGCATCATTCTGGCTCACCCATTAATTGCTGCTGATGATTTTAAGCTTATTAAAGCCAGGCAGTGCATTCACAAATGTTTAATCAGAAATTTCTGGTAACATCTAGAATAAAATCTTTTCCACTATTTGCCTTGTTTTTTTTTCATTTTTTTACAAACAGACATCAAAATCCAAGAAAGTCTGTTTAGTGTCCTGAAGTATTCCTGCTTTGAAACATGAAGGAGCTAACATTTTATATTAGTGCTTGTCAAATAACCATGTTTGTTATCTGAGGCTCAAATCTGCAAGCTTCTCCACACCTGAGGATGCTTTTACAAATTAATTCTTCATCAAGGTATCAAGAGAGGTTCAATTCCAATTACAGTGGTAGCTGCAGCAGCAGGAGGAATACCACAGTTGTCACAGCCTGTTTGTGGATCTATTGTGCTTTTAAAGGGGAAAAAACCCTCACCAACAAGATTTTTTTTATCCTCAAAGACTTTCCAATCCAAGCAGAAGTTTAGGGATGAATGAAGAATGGATGAAAATGGATGAAAAGGAGAACTTCCTGAGACAATGCACATCAATGTGAGAGGTAATGATCTCATCAAGTCTGCTGCCAAATGCTTTGCCTTGAATGCATAAAGGAGCTGCTGCTCTACATTTTGGGGTTCATTAGTGTTTGGAACAAAAGGACCTGAGGACACCTTGCCTACCAGGACCGCAGGAAATTCAGTTTCCTTTTGGTCTGTGGGGTGCTGGAACTGCCCACCCCCATTACCCATAGAAGAGTGGGAGGTGCAAATAGCAGGAAACACTCCTGCAACCCAGAACCATTGTTTATTTAGGTCATAAATTCAATAAGGCAAGAGCAGCTCTCTGTTTGTGCTGCCAACAACTCCCAACCACTGACTGAGTGGTGGGACACAGGGATACTTCTCCTGTGCCTTCTCCTGATGCATAAGATGGCCAGGAATCTCCTTCAGAGCTCAGTGTTTTCAGGATGAGTGTCCCCATGTTCAACCTTTCTACCCATTTGCCAGCCACCAGATCCATATTTCCCTTTAAACAGGTAGCTGACCCCAGAAAATAACTACCCCATTGATTAAAAGCAGAATTCTGGACTGATTTTCAACAAAATATTGGTGTTTCTAGTTTTGTTCAAAAAAGTATTGCTGTCCTTGCTTAGGCAAGCTGATGAAGGATATGAAGGCTGACAAAAGATATCAGGAGAACAGTGATTAATTTCAACTTCATCTGTTTTTCTCTGCTTTGGCAGGTGATTCATTTCTAAGTCATTTTGGTGGGTGTTTGCTTCTTGCACTGAAATCTTTGACTCTGGTAACCCATGAGCTTTGACCATTCCTCCCACAAAAGCTGAAATACCACTCACAGAACTGTAAAACCCTAAAACGGATTGGGTTTGAAGGGACCTTTAAGACCACCTAGCTCCAAAGTTCCAACCCCCCTGCCATGGGCAGGGACACCTTTCCTTAGACCAGGCTGCCCAAAACCCAAATCTCACTAAGTTGCCCTAGCCTTGCTGAATGGGGTGTTTTGTCCCATGTGCTTTGAATCCTCCTGATCTGGAGAGATCTGTGCCATCCTGAGGACTTCCAGATCCCTCTGGATTTGGTGGAAGATGGAGGTGCTCCTCTATCAGCAGCACAGAGCCTGTAAACACAAGCTTTAGAGTGATAATCATGAAACTGAACATGGGCTGGATTGCAAGGCTAAGGGGGAGCTAAACATAGTTTCCCCTAATCTCTTGGGATCTGGGAATTTATCTCTCTCCTTAATTGAATGAATGGGAAATTAGATAAAACTTTGCAGAGTAAATCTTTTAGCAAATGTGATACCCAAGTAGAAAATTTTCAGCAGAGTCTACATTTTCACAGCTGCTCCTTTGTTTTGTGGAAGTGTATTTTGAATGTAAGTCCTGCTTACATTGCATGCCTATTAATTCTATTGTACATATTAAATGTCCTCTTTGTCGGGTGTAAAACCAGAAGGGAGACTAAAAACAAATAGCATGTGTTTAAAATGTTTTATGGAAGATGGCACCAATATTTTCTGAGAGCCTCCATGAGTCCAAGGCACTGCTCTCTGATAACAGCTTCACTGTTCAAGGCCAAAACTGGAACCTAAAATTAAGCAGGAAATAAGGGAAGACAAGCGAGAGAATTTGCTACTTAGCTTTGCAAGAGACAAAAAAAAACCCAAAAAAACCAAAAAACAAAAAAAACCACCAAACCAAAACTCACCCCAACATATAGAAAAGACACAAAGATTTCTTGCTTGCTTCTCTGCCAGCCTACTTGGTTCTGGGACAATTAAGTCTGATTTCCTCTCAATAGTTAAGAAGTAAATGATATTTTTCTTTTATTTCAGCAATTCCTGCAAGTCATTAGGAACAGCATCAGTGTTGTGTGTTATCACCCACAGAAATGTGATGTCTGTACTTGCTGTGAGAGGCACCAAAGGCACCTCAGCTCCCCTTTTTTAACAGAGCTGTAGGCACTGGTCTGCAGAGTTATTCTCTTTCAAGTGATTTGTCTTTTATTTAGTGGACTTTAAACTGGCAGAGGGGAGATTTACTTGTGGTGTTAAGGAGAAATTCTTCCCTGTGAGGGTGGACAGGCCCCGGCACAGGCTGTCCAGAGGAGCTGTGGCTGCCCCATCCCTGGAATTGTTCCAGGCCAGGCTGGACAGGGCTTGGAGCAACCTGGGACAGTGGAGAGTGTCCCTGCCATGGCAGGGGGCTGGAAACAGGTGGTCTTGAAGCTCCCTTCCAACCCAAACCATGCTGGGATTCTATGAATCTGAGCCACTCTGAGGGGCTCCTTGTTCAGGGGCTTTCCATGTGGAGCTGGCTGCGCTCCCATCTCAGGGAGGATCCACAGCAGGGCTGGGTGCCTGAGCTGCTCTCTGGTGGGATTGCTTCTGGGCTGGCCCCAGGTGGTTTTCACTCCCTCTCTCACGACAGGACATTCATTTACACTTCCAGTCTTGATCCAGAGCAGAACATGGGAACTTTGACTTACTCCATGAGTGACACAGATCAGCCCCACCAGAGGACAAAAACACAGGGGTGTTAAAAAGGATGATAATCCAACCATTCTAGAGACAACACCTTGATATTTGTGTGATATTTAAAACCTCTGGCAGCAGACATGGCCAAGGTGTCCCACATTTTTTAGCCATCCCTGCCTGTCCTAAGGGAACCAAAACTGCGCATGGACCAGCCCCACCAGAGGACAAAAAGGATGTTAAAAAGGATGATAATCCAACCATTCTAGAGACAACACCTTGTTATTTATGTGATATTTAAAACCTCTGGCAGCAGACATGGCCAAGGTGTCCCACATTTTTTAGCCATCCCTGCCTGTCCTAAGGGAACCAAAACTGCTGCTAAAATTTATGGCATCTGTCAGGTTATTTAATTCTGTGTTAGAAAGTCTGACTAATACACAGAATGTTGGAAAAGATCCTTTCTGAGTGTTCTGAGTGGCAATGTGCTTTCTTTGGCTGCAGCTGTGGCTCCAGATCTTCTCTTACCCCAAGAAAGGGTGGAATTTGTCCATTTAAGCTGCGACAGCAGGAAAATACCAGAGCCAGACCCAGGGAGGAGGAGGATGGACCCAGCACAGGTGCAGGGAACTGGGCTGAGGAGAAGAGGAGCTTTGCCATTCAGGGGAGATGCAGAATTTACCACCTGCTACCACAGAAGTAATTAAACTGCACTCCAGAAATGGATAGTCCATCTCCAAGCGAGGCAAAACTGATCTTGCACAGATCAGTTCCAGCCTGGAGAGTTATTACATCTCTCTGTTTTTTAATTATGCTGTTACCCAGTGTGATGCCAACTCCAAAGGCAGAACCTGTGTCACTAAAGAACCTTTTCTTTGTGGGAACAATGATTAGTGGAGGCAATTATTTCTCATGAGAAATTTTGGAAACAATTCCTTTCTCTATCATTATTTGACCATTAAAAAGGGGAAGAACTTTGAGAACTAAAACTGAGATTTTTTTTTTTTAATTTCTGGGACAAATATTCAATTTGAGAAAAGTCTTTAATAAAACTTTTACCCAAAAATGGCCATTTTAAAAGAAAGGAAATTTTATAGGGGTTTTCCATACATAGCTGTGAAGTATCAAAAGAAACAGAAGTACCAACAAAAATTCCATGTCTGTCCAAAAAGTTGGATTTTTTTTCATAGACACACTTTGATTAAGATGTTGAATCAGGCACTTGACTTACATGCTGTCCACCTCTTCCAGAGATCTGTCTGTCCAAGATTTTGGTCAATGCACACCTGCTCAGGTGGAACAACACTGCTGTGACAGTGACACCAGCGAAGGTCAACACCCATCAGAGCAGGCTGGTTTTAGCAGGTGGAATCCCATTGCACAGGACTATAAATCCTCCAGGATTTTTAACTCCCAATCAAGGTGGTCCCTTGAGTGAGTGCACCTTGATTAGGAGTCTCAAAGTGTCACCTTCATCCCCCTCCTCACAGATGCCACCAGCAGAAGTGTTCATGGCTGGAGCTGCAGTCACCAGCTCGGTCAGTGACTTGCTGCACGTGGGGTGTCCCTGATCTCCTGTCCAGCCCCACACACGGGTCCACAGGGTTGGTTTCTACTCATGAACCTGCTGCAGTTTGGGGCCTCTGCCCGCCCAGTGAGCTGTGTTTGAGGGGAGGAGATGAGTAAAGTGCAGATGCTTTTTGGGGTGACTTGGATGTGCTTTTGGAGTGCACATCAGAGGGGTGCACATGTCAGGAGAAGGGCTCTGGGCTTTGGTCTTGGCTCAAGTCAAATGTCAGTAGGAGAGACCCCAGTTTTAAAGCCTTGTGTTTAAAATGGACATTTCCAAACAGCACTTTTCAGTAAATAAATATTCATTTATTTACTGAAAAGTGCTGTCTGGCCCTGGTTTGTGCTCGGACAGGGTGAGAGGATGCAGGGTGAGCCTCTCTGCCACACCCCTGCAGAAGGAGCTGGGCAGGTATCTCAGGACCATGCTCCCCAAAGGTGACACCTCTGCAGGAAAGGCAGCTGCAGAAGGGATGCTGGTGCCTCCTCCATTCCACCCTGAGCTCCAGCTCTCCATCACACCCCCTGCTCTTCTGGCTGGTTGGTGAACCCTCCCCAACCCATTTTGGGCACTTCCTACCCCTGTCTCCCCATGGCAGGTGCCACCAGCAGGAAGGTCCTGTCCGTGTGGTGCCTCCCATCCCCTTGTCCCCAGCAGCAACCAGAGGATGGTGCCGCGCTGGTGCAGGCAGGACGAGGAGGTGGCGGCGGCTCGGGTGGCGGTGACGAGGCGTTTTTGGGGAGCGCTCAGCGCTGCTGCTCCTCGCTGCCCGCCTTGCCACCCAGGGCAGCGCTCCGCCTGGCATTGTTCTGCTCCCGAATCTCGGTCGTGTGCTCTTTGCCATCCACACCGGCGGCCCTGACCGTCCAGCTTTGGGATTTTATCCCGTGCCGTTGGATCAGCTCTTTCCTGCCCCCTCCCCTGCTCTTCCCTTCAGCGCCGTGGCAAAACGGGCTGGATACAAGGAACCAATCACCAAATCGCTCCGGGGAGGGAAGGAGGGGGGAAAAAAACCCCAACCCAGCGAGGAACCGTGCAGCTGTATTTCACTGACCGGCTGTGGATGTGTCCCTCTCCCAACAAAGCCCTGGGAGGGTTCGGGGTGCCCGGGATGCCATCCCGGGCGATGCCCGCACGGTCCCGCCCCACCCCTGGCACAAAAACTTTTTGCTGCCGTATCACAGGACACGATAATTTCCCGTATCCCATCCCGGTAACCCAGAAGCCTCCTCCCCCTAATATTTTACATATTCCCTAAATTCGTTTGCGAGGGGGCAGGAGAGGAGATAAGGGCGGTGAGTCGAGCCGAGTGGGAACTGCTGACTGACAAAGTGTGCAGTGCAGTACGGGTGCTTTCTGCCTCTCTAATTATCCTTTTCCTTCTTGACTCCAGTATCACATGTAGCCATGTGTAGAATCATAAAATAATTATGCAGTGTACAAGCTTTCTGGGAGCATGTACCACTGTTTTCCTAATTCTTTATCGCTCCCATTGATCGTGGCGTGTGTGCATTGATCCAAGTCGGCCATCTGGTTGGGGAAGATAAGCGTGCGAGTGTCTTTGCATTGCACTGTCACTCAGGGAGGGGGGTACATTTTGGCTGTAGGGAATTACAGGGGCAGGATTAGCCCTCTTCCTAGGAGTAAACTGAATTTTAAATGCAGTGTTGCAGCTGCATGGACCATGTTGCTAACTTCTGGTTTTGCCCATAGACTGGGTGCATTTATTATTACTATTATTGCATTATTATTATTATTATTATTATTATTATTATTATTATTATTATTATTATTATTATCTCTTCCCTGCTTTCTGTCTTTGGAGATAGAGATATGCTTGCATTAAATGGAAGGAAGAGAAGGGAAAAGCAGGAATGCCCTCCCCTGCACACACCAGACTTGTGAGTGGCTGCTGTGCTACAGGATTTCGAAAAGGCAAAACCACCTTTTAAATGCAGGAGAGAACCTGCAGGATTGAATGCATTTTGCAATAAGATTCATTGGTCCAAAGAGAAGAGAAAAAAAAAAAAAGAAGGATGAAGTTATCAGCCTATGACAGGAAATTTTAGAGTGGATATTAATCACCTCCCTTAACTTGGGCTAATCAAGACAAATAACCCTAATCACGCATTATCGGGAGGTGTATGTTTAATAATCAGCAGCAAAACAACGGAGGGTTTTTTAAAAATATATAATTTATTTATTTTCCTGCCTGCCAGCCTTCCCCCTAACAATGGGCACATCCTGCAGTGGCTTGAACTTGGCTGCAATATTTTCTGCTGACGGCCGTGGTGCGTGTGCGTGCTCACACCCCTGGTCGTCCTTTTGTCCAAAATGTGGTGGTGGCCATTGTTGCCTCATATTCTGCAAATGTATGGAAGGTGCCTCAAAAGCCTTTCCTCTAAAATTGAACAATTCTGTCAAAAAAGATTAGTTCTATTTTGTCTGCTGCTTGCTGACTATTCATGAATGTAAAGAGAGAGGGCTTGGGTGTCATACTAAGTTGCTAAGGTGGCTGGCTTTCGGCTATTGACTTGAGGATACCAAACCAGAGCCTACAAAAGAGCAGCCAGAAGGAGAGGAGAGAACTGGTCTGCCATGTGTTTCAGCTATACCTTCTTTAGCTGCCCATTTATTCCTTTTGTTGCCACAACTTTTATTGTCATACAGTTGAAAAAAATGTTAGACACAGGCTTCAGGCTGCACCAAGCAGAAAAAAGGATTAGCATATCACTAGGATCATCTTACACTGAACCAAATTCTTTTCAGGATGTATAATTAGTGAATACAGTCTTCCCCCCCCCCCCCCCCCCCCCTTTTTTTTTTTTTTTGAGGGCATGGGGGAGCCTATGGGTAAGGAAAATTAGCTCAGATCCTTGGGTAGGAAACAAGAAGAAAGGACGGAAAACAAAAAGTTCTCTAGTTTCAGAGAGGATTTTATAAAGGCTGTTTCATCATTTTAGGCTTCTGCATCAAGAAGCCTTTTGCACATTCACAAAATGTGTGGCAGTAGCTGGTTAAGAAAAAAAATTTTTTTTTTTTTTACACTAATGTGAATTACCTTTCCCAAAAGGGGGGCAGGAGGGGAGAAACTGATTCCAGAGGTGGGCCCAGACCTGGGCAGCTGGAGCTGGGCAGTGCTCCTGTGGCCCTCTCCCTGACAAGGGCTCAGCAGAAGATGTGATCCTGCAGGATGCATTACCTTTTTCCTCCTCACGGATGCTCCCAGCTCCCTTCTGCCATCTGGGAAACACACGCTGCTCTGTGTGCTGCAACAAAAAGTGCTTGGATGTGAACGAGTCAGTCACAGAACTGAAGTATGATATGTTGTATAAGCATTTTTAAAATAGTGTGGCAGAATTGATGATCCGTTTTTTATAATTATAAGCCATTTTCAGTGGTGACAGAAACAGCAGGACTGAGGGTTTGGGGTGTTCCGTGTACAGGAGGCCCCCAAATGTGGGTGGTGTTGATGGAACACGTGTAGCCTCTGCTGGTTCTCTGGACAATCCAACCCACAGGCACTTGCCCTGAAAATCTTTGATTGGAATCGCATTTGCACCGGGGTGTGCTTGCAAAATACATCTCTGCCTTGCTCCAGCTGGGGTGGAGGTGTGGTTCTGCAGGAAGATGAGGGTGAAGAGGAGCTTTTGGCTTGGTGCACCCCTAGCAAAGCTCCCGTGAGCATCCCGCTCCTTGCTGCCCCCAAAACCCAGCTGCGCCTTTGCCCCTGACAGATCCCGGTGTTCCCTGCTCCCCTCAGAGCAAAATTCGAGAGGAGAATTACCCTGGGAAGGAAACAGAGCTTCTTTTTCAGCTGAACGGCTGGTAATTTCGGCGCGTTTAATCACGCCGCACATTTGACATCATTGCCTTTTCAAAGTGCTCGAACCAATTGTTCCACCAAGCGAGCAATGGGACGTGAATATTCAGGAGCTGCTCTGGGGTGCCCGGCGGTAATTGGTCACATCACTCACATGGTCTCCTTCCCTTTCTGATGAGAAGAGGGTAGAAATTTGCTTCACGCGGATACTTAAACACCCACACATAAAAATCTTATTTAGCACAACCGTTGTTTGTCGGTTTTTGTTTTTTGGTTTTTTTGTTTTTTTTTTCCTGGGGGTTTCTACATCGGCGAGAATGGTCGGTGTTGGAGGGCAAAGGAGGGGAGCAAATGAAAGGAGAAGTAAATTAAAATAGTGAGTGCAGATGCTGAAAAGTAGTTTTCTCTTCACCCTCACTGTTGGTGGGATGTGATTTTGGAGTGAGATGATCTTTAAGGTCCTTCTAACCCAAACCATCCTGTGCTTCTGTAACAGATTCACTGTTGGTGGGATGTGATTTTGGCTGAGGGTTGGAGCGAGATGATCTTTAAGGTTCCTTCTAACCCAAACCATCCTGTGCTTCTGTAACAGAATACTCTGTGGCCAGGTGACAGGAATGAGGTTTAGGTTTAGAAGGAAGTCCCATTTGCAGCAACACCAAAGTTTTCAGGCACCCAGAGCTCATAGGGGGAGGTGGTTGTGGCAAACCAGATATGAAATTCAGGAGAGTGAGCGTGGAGTGTGGTCTGGGTAATTCACACACCACGAGGCCAAGAAAAAACATTTCACAGCCAAGAAATATTTGAGGAGAAGTTACCTGAGCCATTTAGGGAAATTATGCTGGATATTTTACAGCTGGGAGTGATGCCTCAGGTTTTAGCTTTTGTCCTTTCAGTAAATCCCTACTTTATTCTTTAGCTCCATCCAACATCTGCTCTAGGTCAGCCTGCACAAGGCATCAGGAGGGTCACACATACAGGTGGCCATCTGCTGTCCATGTGGACCTCCTTGATTCCAGAGAGGATTTTTGGTAAGGGATGCCTGTGGACAGGATCACCAGGCAAAGGAGCTGTGCCAGGCACTGTGACTTGTGGTATTCATATGGACACTGAACAGAGTGTGAAATTATGAATGGGGGTGACTTGAAAGCTGTTGTTTATTTACAGTGTAAAATAGAAATATTGATGTTCCCCATGCTGAAAAAAAATTACTCATAAAGGCCACTTTTTATAAATAAGGAGGAGATAACCCAGAATGGCTGGAGGAATCCAAGGGTGTTAATTTTAGAGACTGATTAATGTTCACTATGAGGCAGCAATTCATCTTGCTCAACTCAAATGTCCTCCTTCCTTCTCCTTCCAGTAAAACCTGGCTGACACAGGAGACAGAGTAAATAAAAATCAAAACAACATTAAGGACAGGAACAGCAGACATTGAGATGTTTGCAATCTACCTCCTGTAATTTTGCAATCACATTTAAAATGCACTTAATTTGCAGATGACCTAATTTGCCCATACCTGGGGCTGGGCTCCTTGGTAGCAGCTAAAAAAAGCAAATTCCAGCATTCCAGAGATCACCTTGGGGCGTTTGGTCGGGGCTGGAGCTGGATATCCATCCTCAGTGCAGGCTCTGCCTGTGGGTGGGGCCCCCTAAAGCCTGCAGGATATATTTTTCTGTAAATAAATGCTGTTTAATAAGTATTCTGTGAGCATTTTGTCATTAGCCTGATGCTACAGAGCCACGCGGACCCAACCTTCATTTATAAAGCTGTTAAAATGTTTGACCTTGTTTAAATAAAAGCTTCAAGGTTAATTACAACAAGCATTCCAGATACATTCTCTCTGTTCTGGTGGCCCTGATGATTTAGAGGAGGAAAGGGTAATAAATTCTCATCTTTTAAAAGTGACTGCAGTGCAAAAGTGCAAGAGTTTGCTTTTCTGCCATTTTCATGTTTTACCACACTTTGATATGTGATATATTGAGTGATGATTAGTTGCCTCCTCCTCAGGAGCACTAGAAATTTGGCATTTTTACTTAAAGTATGATAAGAAGCATGTGAGAATGGAAAAATAAAATAAAGATTGTTGGGAATAAAGAGTTTGAGCTTTACTCCTGCATAGGATATATCCATAATGAGGTAAACAAAGGCATTGTGGCTTTCTTTTTTTTTTCCTTATTGCACAGAAAACAAATTTCACAAAATAAAAACCAATTTAAGTTTCTTTTAAAAGAACTGGGAAATATTGAGGAAAGTTAATTGAAGCACATTCAAATTACAATAAACACATAGAGGCACAATTATCTTCTTTTGACTAGTGTGTGGCTTAGAGATGTTTTTATCTTTTGTTTATTGCACTATTAAAAATATGGAGAGGCATCAAGAAAGGGTAGATAGCCGCCATATGGACTTACATATTTTCCCTATTTATATTTAAATAACTATCCATGAGAAATTATGCACAAATCGTGCAATAATTCCCAACTGAAATGACTGTTTAGAAAATAAAAATTCTGAGGCACAATATTCTTTTCATATTAAATTGCCCATTTTCTGTACACCGTGTATGTTTGTACAATACCAAAAAAAAAAAAAATACAAAAAAACCTCTGCATTACAGCCCAATACAATTTGCTCACAATGCTAATGAAGATGGATAGAGGACATTGTAATATACTGGAGTAATTCATGAGCTGTGTGGGAAAACAAGACAAACAGGCTCAGAAAGCCAGGGCATAATTTTTTGTTCCCATTTCCAAGAGTGAATGGTGGTAATTTTAATAACCTGCTGCTCTGACAGATTTAATGACGCTGATTAACTTTCATTGCTCCATTCATGCCATGCTCACATTTGGGGTGAAAGTTTGGGCTGGCCAAGTTTGAGTGCCTGGGTTTAGGTAGCTCAGAAGGAGATCCCAGCACCCCCAGAACTGGAACCCCATTTGGGGTTTGTTTGGGATGCCACCCTGCCCATGGAGGGGTGAGTTTTGAGCCCATCTCTGCCTCCCTTTGCAGCAGAGATGCTTGGCATGGGCAGAGGGCTCTGGTGCCCACCAGAGGCCCCTGGATCACTCAGGTGTATAAATTCTGGCCTCACCTGCATGCAGAAACACGATGTGGTGTCTGATTGCACATTCTGATTAGCAGGGACTAAGCTGAGATCATTGCCACTTCTGATAAAAGCAAGAAGAAGAAATACTTTTCCAGCAAAATATCCAGCTTCAATCTGTACCTTCCCCCAAAAAAAGAAAGCTGTGACATCTTTTGAATTCCTAAAAGGGGAGTGAAAGCTTCCAGATTAGATGGTAGGTCCTTGCACACTCAATACAAGTCAAATTTTTCTTGTCTGTCTGTCTGATAGTTCTAATAAATTAAATTTCATGATTCATTCACCACCTCTGCTGTACACCCTGAGATCAGCACCTTATAAATGTCTTGCTAAGCCAGATGAGACAGCTGTGCCTCCTCATTCTGGCCAGCTCAGCCTGGCACTCTGGGCTCCTCTCCCACATCCAAATCCAGACATCCTGAGTGAAGTCTTACAGAATCAAGTCTTGCAAACTGATTTACTGCGGGCATTTTATCTGTAGACATAAGTGTGTGTGTGTATTTATGCAAATGTATGGGGGAATGTCCTGCTGTGGCTTTAAGAGGGTGGTTTATTTATTTCTTTTAGAGGAAACTCTCCCAAGAAATGTTCAGGTCTGTCAGAAATAAGCAAAACCATTCAGAGTGTTTGATCTGAGTTTTATGGCTTGTTCCTTTTTAAAATTTCATTAGATCCCCTCTTTGATGCTGCCTTGTAGATCGAAAGGCTTGCTTGCTGCATAAACTCCACTTTGTTACCAAGGAGTATTTCTGGTTGGTGTTTTGGGAATTATAGGGGCTCTGTAGTACGTTAAAATTAGAGAAAGGAGCTTTCAGCCCAGTAAAAAGTGAACTTTGTGGCGTGCTGCTGTCACACTCTTCTGGGAAAATACATCCCTGTGGTCCTGCTGCTGCTGATAAAGGTGTCTGCTCCGTGCTAAACTCTTAGTTTTCATCCTCTCCTTGTGCTTCCAGCTCTCATTCACATAATTCCTGCCCAGCCTCTCCATCTGTTCACATCAGCCTGAGCGTGGAGTCAGGGGAAAGCTGGAGCTGGAGCTCAATGCTCCTGTGAGGGGCAGGAAGGTGGGATGGGGTCACCACAGCAGCAGCTGGGATGTGTTTTTGGTGCTTTTGTGCCACCAGCCAACACCACACCCAGCAGCCACCTCCTCACACAGGTGAGGCTGTCTGGAACCATGTCGCTCAGAATTGTGCAGAAGGATCCATGGAAAAAAAATCAATTTCTGGTCTCACCCCTATGGCTTGGTACTGGCAGCGCCGGAGTAGTTCCCAATTGCCATCTGTAAGAAAAACCCGCACAAACCTTCCCTCCCACGTTTAATTAGCAGTTGGCAACAGTGTCACTGTAACCGTGGTGATCTAAAGATACAAACGAAACAAATCTGGCATCAAGGAGTAACATGGTTTATCGACTGACTGATACCTTTTCATTTAAAAAACTTCCATGAAGCCCTGTAGCACTTACTGAAAAAACTGGAAGGGAAGAAAAATTTGGCCACAAGTTTTCTTATTTCTACTGGGTTTTTTTGCTTTTTAATGAGTGTATTTTATATTACTATTTTTTCACTTCATTTTGTTTAATTTAATTTAATTCCATTTATATTTCAACAAACCCCAGAATCTTTGCTGCAGAACTAATTAACTGGGGAAAAAATGTGTTTTTGTTGCTTTGGACCAATCCACACCAAGGCTGGGACAATTCCTTGCCCCAACCTTGGTGTGGATTGGTCCAAAGCAACAAAAATTGCTTGCCAAAGTGTTGCTCAGAAGTCACCATACCAAAATAACCTCGTGTCCTCACCCGCCCTTAATGGCAATGAATGTCAGAGGTGGAGGAGGGAAATGTGAGCATTCCAGAGCTGTGGAATGATGAGGAGATCTCCATGCTGGTGCCCAACTCTGCATTCCAGGCACAGCCAACTCTCCCACACTCCATCTTTTTTTTTTTTTTTTTTTTTTTTTTTCCCTTCCTTCTCTCTCATTCCTTGCTAACGCTGATGGGGATTCCTCATGGCAGTGGTGGATGCTACACAGTTTGAATGCAGCCTGAACAAATCAAAGCAGGGGATAGCTGGGTGTGCAGCTGGGACATTCCATACCTGCCCTGCACCTCATTCCTCTCTTCCCTTCCCAGTTCTTTGGTTTGTCCTGGGAAGAAACCAGAAAAGCACCTGGGGTTGGCATCGTGAGTTTCCAGAGGTGAATTCTCCAAACAGCTCCAGGGAAGTTTGGAAAAACTCTTTTGGGTTGCAGCCATCTGCCATCCCTTGGTGCTTCTTTCCCCAGGGAAAGGGGATAAACTCAGGTGCCATTCGGGCAGTGGGGCTCAAAGTGACTTCCTTCAGCACTGCCCAGCAGGGCTTCTCACTGGGAAACACGGGTAAGCAGCCCCAGCATCCTCATCCTCATCCTCATCCCCATCCCCATCCCCATCCCCATTCCCATCCCCATCCTCATCCCCATCCCCATCCTCATCCCCATCCTCATCCTCATCCTATCCCTATCCCCATCCCCATCCCCATCCCCATCCCCATTCCCCATCCCAGCCGCCAGGATTCAAGCCTTGTTGCTTTTATTTAGCAATTCATTATTTGGAAATTACCATACATTTCTCTCCCCCTTGATAAATTTCATCTTTTCCATAGGAACAGAGTCACAGAATGGGAAGGGATCCTAAAGTTCCTCAGCAATGGGTGATTTTTAGGAAAGGATGTGGGCACAGGATCCCCTAACAGAATTAAATGCAGGAATCTGCCCTGCAGGACACAGAGCGTGGTGCTGTCCTGTGTTTGGCCAGCGGTGAGCACAGGGTGGCCCTGGGCTCCAAGTCAACACAAATAAATAATATGAAGCTCTGGAATGAGCAATTCGTGGGCAGCACACCTGCACCACAGGGCTGGAAAGGCAAATAAAGCAGCTGTAACTCAAGCCTGGAGGGTGCTGGGCACTCGGGGGAGGGAAGCCAGGCTTTCAAATCGCTGTAACCCAAGGAAGAAAATCGTCAGCCCATATGCCTTTCACAGCATTTGATGACAACACGGTTTGTGGCTTAGCCATTGTTTAAAGGCCATTCCTCAAATTCCGTGTTTACTGTCAGCAGGGTGAGTTGTGGACTCTGTGACTTTAGCTGTTAATGGGCCTAAACACTTCTGCCAACAGATTAAGCTCTGCTGAAACGTTAAGAAAATTGGCCCAAACAGAGATAGGGAGGATTCTTGTTTAGCTGTTGTTTCATTTGCATGAGAATCATTGTCCTCAGACAATGGCACCTCCCTATCACCCAAAGTGTGGGCAATTGGGTGAAACTCATTCAATTTCTGTTAAACGACAGAAATTGTTTGTTTGTTTGTTTGTTTCTAGAGGAAAAGAAAAATGCTCATTTTCAACTGCAAGGAGGAGTAGATCAGTAGTGAAATCCAACCCCCAAATACCTCCAGCTTGTGACGGGCTGGGAGCTAACAAGATGGGATGACCCAAAAGAAAACAAGGATATTAAGCTGTGGCTGTGTTTGAGACAATTACTGTCAGTGGAAGAGGAGGAATAAGCAAAATTAGTCGACTTGGGAAGGCAAATAATTAATTCCTTTCTAAAAATGCTAGACGTGTTTTTGCTATGATTTGTGCTGCTGAAGTTCCCAGGTAATAAAAATCCTCGTGATGTTTCCATATAAATGCTGTCAGCATATTCAATATACCATACCATATAAATGGTACTGCCAGCACCTGAACTTCCCCCGGGTTCAGTGATCGGGAGAGGGTTAATTTGATGCTGAGGTGACATAAATACATACATATATATATATATATATATATATACACACATATATAAATAAATAAATAAATATAAATGTGTAAATAAATATATAAATAAATATAAATATATATTATGTGTATATGTATAATATATATAAATATAAATACATATAAATATATAAAATATATAGAATTATATATACATATATATAAATTATATATTTGTATATTTATTTTTATATATTTATATTTATATTATTTTATATTCTTTTATATTATTTTATATATGTATATATTTATATATTTTTATTTTTATAGTTATATATATATATATGTGTGTGTGTGTATATGTATATATGTGTATATATATTTTTTTCATTTTTCCCTCTGTTGTTAAACATAATAGCCTGAATTATTTGAATTGTAGCAGCACCTGGAGCCACCAGCCAAGGCTGCAGCCCCCTGGGAGGAGGCACTGGCCAGGAACATGGGGAGCTGCTCTCCAGGGAGCTCCTGGCCCTCGGAGCAGGGCAGTCACAGGGATGGGGAGTGGGGACTTGATGCCACCCTCGGATGGGGCCCGGGCACACCTGCGACCCAGGTGAGTGCCTGGCCAGCTGTGGCTGTGCCCAGGGCCACCCCGTGCTGCTGCAAGGAAGGATGGAGCAGCCCAGCAGCTCCTCGGGGGCTGTTTTCTCTCTTTATTGCTGATTAGTGGTGTGGGATTTAATCCCAGCACCATTCGACATTTCCTTTCCTCAGGAGATCCTGCTGTTTTCTTTATGTATATTATTTTTTTCCTTTCAGCCCTGATGCTTTTGGCCATCACTGCTGCTCCTGGCAGTTACCTGTGGCTGCTTTAAATGCCACTGGATGCGAGGGGGTGTTTACATTTCCCCAGTTGCATTGTCTTTGAACGGTTCTAAACTTGACTTTGATTAAACACGCTAATAACAAGAGAGGCTCCTTTTTTTTTTCTCTCCTTTTCTTTTTTTTCATGAATGTCACTTGCTTGAGTTGAAAAGACATGCTCTTAATACTCGCTTTTCATCTAAATCAAGAAAGCAACACTAAGCAAAAAAGTATTTAACTGTAGCATATAGGATTGTAAAGATGGTAATCAGGGACACTGGTAATTGAAGCTTTTGGGGGAGAACCTTTCTTCTGAATCCTTCAGTCTGTTTAATAGGATAAAATTAGCTTGAGTGGCTTGGTGTTTGAAGAGGTTATGATATAATTGGAGCTGCCTCCTGGGTTTGCTGCTGGACAAGGCGATCAGGTGGAGACATGGGAGGGCATGGGAACCTCTGAAGTAGAAGACCCAGCTTCTGCCATACTAATTAGCCTAAATTAGCTATGCCAGTTTTCTGCTTGCTTTTGAATTTCCCTGATAATGCTTTTATCGGGAGTGTAAGGAAAGGAATATGGAAACACGAGCAAAGTTCACTGAGGAATGGCAGGGGCGGTGGCAACTGCTGATGTAAGGCTCAGGCATATTGCTGCAAGCTTCAGAAAAGAAAAAATAAATTTAAAAAAGCAAGGAAAAAAAAAAAGATTGAATAGCATTAGGAAATAACAAATGGATATCAAGTACAACCCCTAGGGATTTAGAAAGTACTATGGCTTGCGCTCTTGAACACGGAAGTTTACAAAACATCTGTAAGAAATTGATTATCTTGAGGATTACACAGACATTATTTTGAGGCCAGCCTCCTCCCCCCACACCCCAGCTTTGCTGTGGAGTGTTTAACCCAAGGTGAAGGAGGATGTTCTCCTCCAGGCAGAACCAGCCCCAGCACCTCTGCTTGTGCTCCATCACCCTCAAGGCCTGGGAGAGGATATTTGTGCTGTGTGAGCTGCTGCCATTTTTTAATTTTCACTTCCGACCCCAATTAATCAACTTTAACCATGCAAAGAGATTTGTGGCACATTCAGTATAGCTTGCATAAATCTATTTTAATTGAAAATTTGTGAGGGGGAATGAAAATAAGGAGGGTGTTTGGGGTTTTTTTTATGTTTTCTTTTTGTCCTGGGTAGATAGGGATAGTTTCTGTTGCCAGTGGATAAAGCAAGTCAGGAAAAGCATTCTTCAAAGGCATGTTAGAATGCATCTTCACAGATAAAAACAGCTCCATCCCTCAGGAAGAGTTGAGGATATGGGGAGATGCAGTTTTTTCTTTCCCAATTAGTACCACCCTTGATGTGGGGATGGGTATTTGGGGCAGAACTGTCCATGTCTCTCAGTGCACATTCAGATATTAGAAACTGCAGGAGAAAGCCTCACCTCAGCAATCTGCACTCCTGCCAGGCTTCAGGAGGCCTTCAGTCACAGGGTGAGCGCATGGGATGAGGCTCTGGAAGAACCCTCTGAGGGTGTCTTGGTTCAGGAACTCCCAGGCAGGAATTTTCTTCTGCTTCCCATGAGCCATTCTTCCACCCAACACCTTTGATTTCTCCCCACCAGGCTGTCCCAGGAATGATTTGAAAAGGCCTGTGTGAAATAAAGAGAAGATCCCAAGGTCATTTAAAGAGCAGAGTTTGCAAGGCTCGCCTACACCTTGGCTTGCTTATGGTTCCCACTGCATCTCCTGGGTCACGTCAGAGGTCTTTAAACAGACTTGTTTCAACTCCATACTCAAAGGAGAATAATGGGGTGGGAGCTGATCTGAGGCATTGTGATGGATAAGGGGTGACTTGTGCTCCAGAGGACAATTTCTAGTAAAACTGGCCTTGTTTAGACACATTCTGCATCTCAGCACAAGCAAACCAACCCGAGGGCACTGCGCTGTTGCTGTCCATCACCACCTGCTCTCCATGGAAAATCAATAGGGATACCAGGGTTTAAAAACTCTGCTAAGCCATTTCATTGTGTTTTGTCTTACTCTTTCTGGAAGGAACTGGCTGAGCTTGCATTTCTAACAACTGCTGAGAATGAGTTTGGAAGGAGCCAGGATAGTGAATTTCCTTCTCTGTCTCCTCCATGTCTGTGCTTCTTGGGTCCCCTCTTAGCTGGGTGCACTTGGTCCTCAGTGAAGAATGCAGCTCAGATTCTGGCTTTTAGGGCAATTAATCTGTCAGGAAAAGATAATGACTCATGACTGCTCCTCTTCAGATGCCCACAACACTTGTCCAGGCTTTTGATCAAACCCCTGAGCCCCACAAGCCCTCCAGCTCTGGCACACACATTTTATGTGTTCACTCGAGTGCCTGCACACAGACAAGTGTTGGAGCAGCTTCATCTCCCATCCCCGTGGCCCCAAGGCACAGGCTGGGTGTTGCCTGCTGTCTCAGCTGGGGCAGTGTGTTCTGTTCCCATCTGTCAGAGCTGGGCAATTCTCTCTGTTCATGGGGCAGTTTTTTCTTTATCTCTCCCACAGTCAACCCGCCCTCCAGGAGATCTCTGCTGTCCATGGCCAGGGAGTGTCCCTGCATGGCTGATCAAATTCCATCATCCATTGGGAGATGCTCCGCCCAGGGCAGGAGCCAAGCATTCCTACCTGGATACAATCTGAGCCTGGAACAGCACAGCAGCCTTTGCCCACTGCATTCCCAGAGGAGCAGCTTTCTTCTGCCCTGCATTCCCAGAGGAGCAGTTTTCCTCTCCCTTGCATTCCCAGAGGAAGAGCAGGCCCATCTCCAGCAGCCCTGGAGCTCCAGAAGAAAACTCCAGCCTTGTGCAGGATCCCTGCTCCAGCAGAAGCACAGCTGGCACTGCAGGAGGGCTGAGCCCCCATGGGATGGGGCTGTGCCACCACCCTGACCCACAGGGGGCCAGGGCCTGCTCTGACTCTGGCTGTGGTTTGTTTTATTTTTTTTTGTACTATTGCATTTATATTTTTAATTTTCCTAATAAAGGACTATTATTCCTGCTCCCATATCTTTGCCTGAGAGCCCCTTAATTTCAAAATTATAACAAATTGGGGAGAGGGGGTTTACATTTTCCATTTTAGGGGAGGCTCCTGCTTTCCTCAGCAGACACCTGGCTTTTCAAACCAAGACCCCTGCTCAGCTTTACTGGGACTTGGAGCCTGCAAATGTTTCTTCACAGGAGCAGCATCACTCTTGTGAGCAAGTCCTCCCCACACAGACCTTGCTGAGGTGGGTTTTTATCACTCCACTCAGTCTCTTACATTCACAGGGTTTTCTTTTTCCTGGTTTCTTGTTGGCTTCTCCAACTACAGAATAAAGACAGTGAAATGGTTTTTTAAATCGCCTCAGTCCAAAACCTGGATTTTTAAGCTTTCTGCTCTAAATTCTGCAAGGGAAGTATTCTCTTCCTGAAAAGTATAACACTCCCATTAGATTTTTGAAAGCTGAGGGGAGTCATTCTCAATTAGAAAAAAAAAAAAAAAAAAATCTTCTTTGGAGCGCTATCCTCATTTGACAGAAATATTTAACTGGTAGGAACCATGAGGCAAACTCCTGAATGACAGACAGCTGAAGAAGGGACCTCAAGCTGTTGTCCTTGAAGCCAGTGGTGAGTTTTCCCTTGACATCCCAGAGCACACCATCCAGCACAGCCCAACTCCAGACAGTTTTATTCTGCAGCCAGCAGTGATTCCTGTTCAGAAAAGGCAGAACTCTTCCCCAGAGCAGCTGTGCAGCATGGAAAAAACCTTGCACAGGTTAAAGGCTGGACCACAGCCCCACCAGAGCCTCTCAGTGGTCCCAGTAAAGCAGGATTCCATCAGCAGTGGCCAGACACTGATGCAAATCCAGAGAAAATGAGGTTGAGCACAACTCAGCTCTGACCCAGCCCTGCACCTGTTTGAGCAGAGGGGGCTTTTGCTCAGTTCATGGCCCAGAAGTATTTATCCCTTCAGTCCTTCTGTGCTCTTGCTGCTGTATCCAGGAGAGAAAAGAGCTGCAGAGCATGGACCAGCTTTTGGGAGAGCTCCCTTCTGTGTGGGCAGAGCCAAGTAAAGTAAACCAAGAATTATTTCAGCTGGTTTTGTTGACCCTGGAGCTGAACCCAAAATACCCCACAGGTCTGACAGAGGGGTCACCTGGCTGATGTCTGATCTGCAAGCAGTTCCCTTTGCCTGGGATGTCCCAGGAGCATAATGATGTGAAGTCAGGATTTTTTTTTTTTTTTTTTTGGGGGGGGGGGGCAGGGGAAGAGAAAAATATAAAAAAGAAGGATGAAAACAAAAAAAAAAATCAAGGTATTACTGGCTAAAGACACAAGCATTGATTGGTAAGAAGTGTTTGAACCACAGCTGCAGGAGGGCAGGAGAGATGGAGCTCTGTTTCATGGGCACATCAGGAGGAGAATCCCTAGCTTCCATTCCTCCATTCTCCCAACAGCCCAGGAGGCAAAGCCATATGAAGCTGTTTTCCACCTTCTAAGGTCTTTTCTGGCTCGTGCCTCCATCCCTCTGTGCACCCAGGACCTGTGAGAGACAGAAACAACGCCTGACCCTGCTGCAGGTTTGCTTCCTGCTCCCTTCCAGGAGCAAGGAGTTTCAATCCCAGTGGGCTGAGCCTGTTGGATATCTGGGGGTGGGGGGTGAAAAAAAAAAATCCCCTCTGCTTAAACCAATTCCCTGAAACCTCTGAGGAGCAGCAAACCACAGCAGCTCCAAAGTGTGTGTGGGATCCAAGAAGCTTTCAGCTCAGCACAGCACGAGGGAGGGCTGGCTCAGCAGCCAGAGTCCCTCCTTGGCTCCACCAGGCAATCCAGCAAACAAGTCATGTCTCTTAGAAGAGCAAAAAATCTATTTCAGAGCTCTCTCTTTTTTCTGTGTGGGTGCTTATCTCTGGTCACTGCTGTTCACCATGTAGAGAAGTCTCTGTGGCGTGCATTTCTGAGAGGGCAAACTGTCTAAAATTAGCTATTAGTTTAAAATAAGAGACTGTGCAGTTCTCCAGGGAGGGGCATTCATCCTCCAAAGGAAACTGTCAAGGATTGTTCAGGATTACTCTCCAGCTGTTCAGGACTGCTGCATCCTTTTAAATTATAATGTCAACATGTCGCAAATAATATGGAATGACAATGTCTAATTTCTGTCCTGTGAGGAATGAAAAGGAAGGGAAATTGCTAGCATACTAGATACATACCAGATTTGAGATACCAGGTAACCTTTCTAGCTGGCTGTAGGAGAATAATTAGCCAAAACATTAATGCAAATGTAATTTTCTAGCTAGCCTGTGAAATCTAGAGGTGTTATATTAAGCATTCCAGGCTAATGCTCTCCAGAATAGTTTGTGTTATCTCTGGGGCCAAGGGATGTAGCGACTCCTCCACTGATTGGATTCTTTATGTTGAGTAGCTGGGGGTTTATTTCCCAAAAGTGCTTGCTACCAGCACTGCTGGCTTTGAGGGAGCAATTTCAGTGCCAAGTTGCATGAATTGCTCATGTGGAAGTGTCCAAGGCCAGGCTGGACAGGGCTTGGAGCAGCCTGAGGTGGTGGAAGGTGTCCCTGCCATGGCAGGGGAGTGGAACTAAATTACTTTTAAGGTTCCTTCCAACCCAAACCATTCTGTGATTCCATGGATGTGGAAGAGGTCATGGCTATCACTGACCTTCAACCCATGAGCAGCCCACAGTGAATTTATCCCCCACAAAAAACAGGACACATTTAACCTGACTATATGAGAAGACAGGAAATAATGAGGTTTTTGCAGTTCATGGGCAGCTTGCATCATGTGCATGCATATTCCATCTAAATTTTAATGTAGACCACCAAGAGCAGGCAGGTTTTTGACAGATTTTACCTGGTTTTTTAGGCAGTTGTAGCTCTGAGGACCAAAGCAGACACGCAGTCTGGGTTATGAGGTGAATTTCTGGGACTCAGCTGAAGAACAGACAACTCATGAAGTTGTGGTAATGTGGTTGTTTCAATCAAATGCCCAAATCCAGAGCTTAAAAATTCTCTCAAGCTCTCAGGATGGCTGCCTATAAACTATAAACAATGCAATATGAGCAAGAAGTGTCCCAGGGTACAAATTTTAATGCTCACATTCCATGCAGCACTGTATATTTTTCACGTTTAGTTAAAGAAGTAAATGAAACAGAAAGAATCCAACACGTTTTGCATTCCCTTGCAACAGGAATCTGTTTTGATAAAACCTACACATGATCCATATTGATATTAACTTTGTCTTTTTTTTTTTTTTTGTAAACTTAATTTGAATTTAGAAAGTCTCTAAATGATAATTGAATCACAAGTCTGGATTAGGATTCTAGCAGCAACACTTGACTTGGTCAAAATCACTGTTATGAAGAGATGCAATTTTTACACAGTACTTCACATTGATTAAGTAATGTGCAAAAATGGAAAAAAAGCATTCGAATCTTAATCATAGTAATTTGCATGAAATAAAAGTCTCTGTCAAGGGAATGCACATTATAATAACTCCTGGGTGTTTTGGTTGCATCAGTGAGCAAAGAAGTTGCGTGCATTTCTTCCTTGTCCTGATACGCAAGAATTTCCTCTATTTTTAGTGCACCTTTGATTATGTGAGAATTTAGAAATGCAGTTTTGTAGTCAGTGAAAGACTGTGAGACAAACAGGTATTTTAAGGGCAGCCAGGGTCCACAGCTGGTTGGCCATACCCAAATGGAGCACAGAACTGTAAACCAGGATGTTGTAAACACAGGGAACTGAGTTTGAAGCTAATTAAGGCTCGTTTGGTTTTGACCTGCATCAAACAATGGCACTAAATCAGAAAAGCAGATGCATTTTGGAAGCTACTGAACTGAAGAACCTTATCTGGAGCCCAGTGGAGTCAGCAGAGACCTTCTCACTGACTTCAGTCAATCAAGCCTTAGAAATGTTGGCGTTTATTTGCACAAATTGGTCTGGAGTAGAAGGGGTTTTAGAGGCAGCCCCTGCTCCACTGGGGGCACACCTCAGTGCTGCTCTGTGCCGCGCTGGTGGCACTTTTATCTGTCACTGGAGCAGACCTGGGAGCTCAGGCACATTTCTCTGGCTGCCAGGACCATTGTGCAACCTGTTTCATTTTAAAGAGTTGCTATTTCAAAAATCAATGGGCATCAGCTGCTAATTACAGAAAATCTATGCCTTGGCCCTTCAGCAGGTTTTGCTTTTTTCCCACTCACCACGCTGCCTCTGCTAAGGGTTGGCAGCTCAGGTCTGTAGCCATAAGTGATGACATCCTCCAGACACCTTTTTTTACACTTCTGGGACTCTGAGCAGCCTGGTCCAGGGGAAGGTGTCCCTGCCCATGGCAGGGGCTTGGAACTGGATGGTCTGGAAGGTCCCTTCCAACCCCAAACATTCCATGATTCTGGAATCACCTCCAGTTCTCTTCAGGGTAGACTTTGCCACGTGGAGTTTCTGGTGAATGGTGTTTGCCCAAAGGTACCTGGACTCCCCACACTCATCTGGAGATTAACTTGGATCTTCTGGTAATGTAAGAAAATAGAGGGTTATTTTAAAAATGCTTTCTGTTTGGGAGCTCATTTGTCCCAGAAATGTGATTTTTGTGGGTGGGAGGCATCTGTCCTGAAGGAAAGTCTGAGAGTTGGAACCTCTTCTTCATCCTCCAATAATATTAAAGAAGGACAGGGACTCCTCAGCATTTATGGACTGTCAAATAACCGAGTGTTTTACCTTTCTTAGAGATTTGCACTTCTTCCAGATACTGCAGGCTTGAGATTTTGCCATTTTCTCCTCCCTTTCTGCAAGCTGTGCTTTTAACAGGGGGCAGGTTCACAGACCGCTTTGGAGGAGGGCCCTTTTATTTTGAGGCATGCTGCACAAAATCTGCTGAGACCTGTAGAAGTCACTGTGATATCACTGCCTTGTATCAGGAGGGATATTTAGTTATCCCCAGCCACAATATCATTTGGGTAATTGCTTCTTGCAGGGGATCAAGGCAGGTGTGGGAGGAAAAAAAAGTAATGAACCACTAAGCTTGGAAAGAAAATGTAGGTTGAAGTTTATCTCTTGTTGCTGAAGCTGCCAGTTAAGCTGGGAGCAGGAGGGGGGCTTGTTTGGGATTTATTGTGGGGGAGAAAGGCCCTGCTGTCTTCAGAGTGCGATGAGATCAAGTTCTGCCTGCAATGCCTCTTACATGTTGTAGTTGCAGGCCAGGAGATTTTATTTTTTTTTTAATATCAAAATAAAGGCATGGATGGACCTGCACTTATAAGAGAGTTGGCATTCCTACAACAAGCATGTGGGTTGATAAGGATTTTCTTTATTCTTTTCAAAAATAACCTTTCCTGTGAAATGCAAGCTCAAGAACATTATCGGTTACATAGAGAAATCACATGAAAGGCTGCATTACAATAATGAAGAAAAGAGATTCTGAGACGGGAGCAGCAGCAAAGGTACTCGGGCTTGAGCTGCTCCTTCTCCACACAGCTGAGGCTTTCAGACCTTGGATTTTGGCAAAATCCCACTTGGTGGGGGGGAAATTAGTGCACACAAACCACCCACCAGGCACGATACTGGGATCCCATCACGATACTGGGATCCCACCCTGCTTTGCCCAGGGAGTATCCAAGGCGTGGGGGCAGCCTCAGGGTGTGGGAGATGTGTTGTGGTCATGAGGGTTTCTGAGTTTATGGGGTGAGGGGGATGATAATTTGCTGTGTTTCTTCTCATTTGAGAATGTGCCCCTTATCAGAGGGTATTAATGGGGTGATGGTCACGTCCCAGGTCCTGCAAATGCAGCCTTGGTGCTTTATGGAAGGGAAGTCAAACCTACTGAAACCATCCTATGGAAAGGGGAAGAAGAAATTCATAGGAAATAATCCTATTAATGAATGCCCAAATCCTGGTCCCTGTGCACAGCCTGTGGAAGAGCTGTGGAAGAGTGTGTGGTGAGGAGCAGAGGCAGAGGAAGGGAAGGAAACACCACCTTCCTTCTTATCCTCATCCTCCTCCTGCTTTCTGCTCTGCTCTGCCCAAAGCAGTCTCAGCAGCTCCCTCCAAATTCCACCCAGCTCAGAGCTTTGTGTCTGGCCTCAGGCTGTCCTTGCAGGACACACAAGAAGTCAGGGTGAGAGAATTGTGTTTTTTCTTCACAAGGCAGTGATGAAGGTGTTTTGTGTGTCCTTATAAAGAGGGGCAGCTGCTTCTTGACATCCTCCTGGCCCTGCATCCTGGTGTGTGTCCTCTGGCTTTGGCCATTGGGGTGCTGATGTATTTCAAGGGACAATCCAGATGCACTAAGTCAGGAAGTGTGGAATACAAACACACCTGAGATGGTCTAAGGACATTGGGAGTGCCTGGAGTAGGAAGGATTCTGGCTTTGCAGAGCTCAGTTAGAATCCTGGAGGCAAGAGATCCAGGAGAAATGTGTTAAACTGGCTCAGACTCACTCCTCAACTGCTCCCCAAAACCTGAAGAGTGGGCAAGGCTTTCCAAGTGGAGAGTTCTTTGCTCTGGAAGTGATACCTCCTGGTGAGCGAGTAAAACTCCTCTCTGACTCCAGGTACAAGTCCTGTTCCCAAAAACAATGCTGAACTGTGCTTTTCCCTCAAGCAACTGCAGTCTTAAGATCTGAGGCCCAATTTCAACTAATTTCAGCAAGAGATGCTCTATTTTTCTAAATGTATGTAATTTTCCATTTGGGAATATCCATGTAGAACACATGGAGAATATAAAAGGAAGCTCCAGCACAAAAGGTGTGATGGGAAGGGACTGGGGATTTGGGGTATAAATCTGTAGGAATGCCACTTCATCAGTTCCCAGGCTGGGAGAAGAGCTTCTTTGACTGGTTTTCCTTTGATTGCAGAGGATTTCTGCAAGTCCTGGGTGCTCAGAACACGATCTCTAACAGTCAGGAACCATTCCCATGCAAGGAAAGGTTTAGGCTCCCAGCTCTGCAGTGCTGCCCAGCTAAGGAAGTGTAGCAATGAACAGCACTGGTAATAAACAAATTACCCAGAGAATTTAAAATCAGCTGTGACAGCAGCTGCCCTTGGATGGACACACATTTATGGAACTGTCCCCTGGTGCAGGAAGCAGCAAACACAGGGAGTGGAAGGTGATATTTGGCTTCTCAGCACATATTTTGGAGAGCTGCACTTCCCATTCATAGGAGGCACCTTTCTTTTTGAGCTTCACTTTTGTTCTTCTTATTAATCCAGAGATTCTTCCCTTTGCTAAACCAGGAATTCAGGGCAGATCCCTGGAGAATTGCACAAATCTTGGATCCCCAAGCCCATTCAAGCTGTAGGATGCCACAAGGGGAGTGTGATCCCTGCGGGGTTTTTAGCAGCATCCCTTCTTCTAACCCTGCTTGAGCAGCTCTGTTTTTAAGGGATGCAGGAACAGGTATTAAGATATTCTGAAGCATCATTAGCTCTATTTACTGAGCCTTTAGATGTGTGTGAGTGACTGCAAACATCTGGAGTGAACAGGTGGAATTCCACTGTACTTGCTGTACACATTTCTATTTTTATGGTGTTTGGCTTCTCTTTTAATTGAACAACAATTCTTTCCACAGACCCAAATGTTACTACAGGCATGTCTGAATTTAATTTAACTGGCACTGAGTTAAAAATTATTATTTCAGAGGAATTTTTGATGTTAACTAATGAGGCATCATTTTCTGTGCATATTCCTGCCATTTCAGGCTGCTTCCCTGAGGAAGCCCTGCAGTGCCAGTGTCCATCTGGCAGATTGTCCTGGACACTTTTCACCCTCTTGGTGAGCAGGCTGGGGCCAGGCTGTGGTGGAATGTGGTGCAGGGGTGAGGTGGAATATCATAACAATTCACAGGGTACCTGCTGAGAGCTGGGCTGTGGCTCTGTCTGAGGGGGGAAATGGGGACAGTGTGTTCTATTCCCATTGTTGCAGGTGGGGCAGTTATCCTCTGTTCATTGGGCAGTTTTCTTTATCTCTCCCACAGCCAATCCTCCCTCCAGGAGATCTCTGCTGTCCATGGCCAGGGAGCGTCCTGCAGGGCTGATCAAATTCCATCATCCATTGGGAGATGCTCCGCCCAGGACAGGAGCCAAGCATTCCTACCTGGATACAATCTGAGCCTGGAACAGCACAGCAGCCTTTGCCCACTGCATTCCCAGAGGAAGGAAGAGCCGGCCCATCTCCAGCAGCCCTGGAGCTCCAGAGGAAAACTCCAGCCTTGTGCAGGATCCCTGCTCCAGCAGAAGCACAGCTGGCGTTGCAGGAGGGCTGAGCCCCCATGGGATGGGACTGTGCCACCACCCTGACCCACAGGGCTCAGCTCCTGCTCTGCCTCTAGCAGTGCTTTGTTTTGTATTACTGCATTGTTTATTTTATTTTTATTTTCTTCCCTAATAAAGAACTGTTATTCCTGCTCCCATATCTTTGACTGAGAGCCCCTTAATTTCAAAATTGCAGCAATTTGGAGGGAGGGGGTTTACATTTTCCATTTCAGGGGAGGCTCCTGCCTTCCTTAGCAGACACCTGGCTTTTCAAACCAAGACAGGCCCCAAGCATCTCCTGTTGCTGCCTGGTTTTGCTGTGCAAGGTCAGCCACATCTGGTTGGCAAAACTGTGGATGTGGGGTCTCATCTGAGTGGCTGAAACCAGCAGGACTGACCCTACTCCACAAACAGAGCTTTTTGGTCTGTAAGAACCTCTCCTTTTATAAAGCTTACACCTTTTATAAAACTTACACTTACAAACTGCTGACCTTTTGCCTTGGGGCTGATGCTTCATCCGAGGTGAAAGTCCTGGTCCTGGGGCTGTTGGTTCCCAGTTCTTTCCCTGCTGGGCTTCATCTCCATGGGGAAAAGCACCAATTCCCTGCTCTGTGCTGCAGCAGACACCTCCACGTTCTCATCTTCTGCATCACCACCCTGCAGCTGGACCAGAGCACTTCTGGACCTTTCCACGTTCAGGCAGGACAGCGCTGGGAAGGGAAACATTATTTTCAGTCTAAGTAAGAAAAGAGCAGCAGCCCTCAGGCTCCTTGGGGTGAGCTATTCAGGCTGTCTCCTGCCCTTTGAGGCATCTTTTCCAAACACTTCAGCAATTCTCTGGGACCAGGAGTTGTCTGATTTACACCACCCACCTTTGCTGGTTTTTTGTAAATGTGCCAATCTGCAAAAGGCCGTCTCAGAAAGATGGGGGGAGAATTGTTGCAAGGGTATGGAATGATAGGACAAGGGGGAATGGCTTAAAACTGAAAAAGAGTACGTTTAGGTTAAATATCAGGAAGAAATTCTTCCCTGTGAGGGTTCTGAGGCCCTGGCACAGGGTGCCCAGAGGAGCTGTGGTTGCCCCATCCCAGAAGAGTTCAAGGTTGGATGGGGTTTGGAGTGACCTGGGATAGTGGAAGGCATCCCTGCCCATGGCTGGGGCTGGGAACTGGATGATTTTTAAGGTCCCTTCCAACACAAACCATTTCATGTTTCTATGACCGTAGAATATTAATTTTTCCCACTTGCATTTCTTGGGTGTTTTTATCATAACTAGCAAAAAATCAAGAAAACAATCACAGTTTCCACAGACATGTAGTGACTGTGGCCCAGCATCATGTCTTCCCCATGCAGGGGAATGTTGGGCTGAAGGAGAAGGAATTCAGACATCCCTCTGATGTTTTTAACATCTCTCCTGAGGAGTTCCCATGAAATGCTGGGAGGATGTTGTCCCTCGTGCTCATGGAATGCCATATGATATCTGGGAATCCTCTCCCCCTTTTCTGCAAAGTATCCCTGCTAATATCAACCCCTCCAGGGCTCTGAAATGGCTGATTAATTCATCCTTGTAAATTCTGCCTTCTGATCATCAGGAGATGCAAAATATTAATCGCTGATATGGTAATGAGATGTTAGGATGCAATGGGAAATGCAGATCTCTGCACCTGTTTGCTTAGCTGGATTTCCACTGTTCAACAAAAACACCCACATGTGCTGCAGAAAGCATAAATTTTCTTGTTGCAGACAACTAACTCACTCCACTCATTCTTGCCATGTGGAAGAAACTATTATTTTTCATGTGTATTTCCTACCCTTATAATTGTTTTTTAATTATTAAATTCCAAGTTTTGTCATTACCTCAACTGTGATTTATTTATTTTGTGATGGTAGATCCTTAAAATGGACTGTATCCCTCCAAATCCACTTTCCTTATTCCAGCCCTGCACACATATCCCAGTTTCTTGTGTCCAGAAATGTATCCCTATTTCTTGTGTCAGGGTAACACCAGCTCTGGTTTGCAGTTGGTTTGCTCCTCGTTTCACCCCAAGGATTGATCTGGAATTTCTCACGTGGTGATACCCAAATAACTCACTCAAATATGGGTCCTGCTCAGCTCCTCCTTGGCCTCCACAGCTTCAAGCATCCCCCATGGCTAATAAATATTGAATTATTTATACTAAATAAATGGTGATTCCAGGCTGAGCTGGGAGGGCTCTACCTCCAAGGCAGTCGTTGGGTAAGCAGCATGTTCAGCTGCTTGGGGAGACTCAGGTTTGTGTCTTTCTGCTGAGTATTTGAGCTTTAGCATTAGCTGTAGCTAACAAGGGGTCAGTTTCCCCCCAGAACAAAGCAGAATCACAGAATCTGCTGAGCTGGAAGGGACCCACAAGGACCATCAAACCCAAATCCTGGCCCTGCACAGAACCATCCCCAAGAATCACGCACTGTTGAGTCTTAACTTCTTTTTGCCAGGGTCGGGATTAAATGCTCGAGATGGTATTTCTTGTTGGGACTCAGATGTTTATTGGTTCTTATCTATGTCACAGTCCCACAAACCCTGAGTTCTACAGCACTTCACCCAAACAAACCAAAAATGGAGCCTCATCTCTCTCTACAAGGCCTTTTAAGGATAAACTGTCCAATTAAGAAATGACACCTAAATGATTTTTACTTTTAACCCAATAACCACCCATGGCTGCAATGGGGACTTTTTTATCCAATTACACAAAACCCATGGAGAAGAAGGTGAAGAAGAAGGTGAAGGACCTGCCTCGTCCCTAAAACCTTCATCTTGCTTTATATCTATTTCTATATTCTAAACCCTTAAACTCTAAGTTTTCCACCCACAATAGAAGTGTGATATTACACACTTCTATTCAAACTCCACACCCACAATCCCAGTTCTACTGTTCAATTTTGGAAGCTTCTCCACGGCCTCAGGTCAAATGCAGTGTTCTCCTGGGTGTCAGTGCCTGACAGCACAGAAAATCAAAAGTTTTCATTAACTTTCATTAACCAGGGTTCCAACACACCATGAGCTCAAGAATGCTGCCCATACATTGCACTCATCAAAACATTAAGAAAAAAAAAAAAAAGTTAAAAACGGGGAAGGAAGGTGTTGAACATTGCTGGAGGGGGGAGCAGAGTGGGGCTGCCAGGCTGTGCCGGGTGTCCCTCCTTTCCCACACCGCATTCCCAGCACCTCCAGCACCCACACCTGCTCCCGGCACCCCGGAGCCTCCCGGCCTGGGCGGTGGATTTGTGTTTGCACAAAAAAAAGGTGAGCAATTACGAAGCCACACCCCTACACACAGCTTCTCATGCCTCTAAAGTTTCTAAAGCCCCGAGTGTCAGGTTCCCAAAATCGCTGCTGCCCAGGATGGAGGTGTTGCACAGGCTGCACGGATTTTTCTCTCCTGAAAGAGTTGGGCAGCTCTATGTTACTTTTGGACTACCATGTCATTCAGACTTCTTTTTGCACTGTCTAACTTACTTTTTAAAGAATATTTTAAATACTATCTTTGTTTTTAAAGCATTAACCTTTTTGGTTAATGCCTTTAACCAAAGACATTAACCAAAAAGCCCCATACCTTTAAAGGCATGGGGCTTTTTGCCTGCCTTTCAATTTTAGTGGCATCCTGTGCCTTTCTTTTCTTTTCTTTTCTTTTCTTTTCTTTTCTTTTCTTTTCTTTTCTTTTCTTTTCTTTTCTTTTCTTTTCTTTTCTTTTCTTTTCTTTTCTTTTCTTTTCTTTTCTTTTCTTTTCTTTTCTTTTCTTTTCTTTTCTTTTCTTTTCTTTTCTTTTCTCTTCCTTCCTTCCTTCCTTCCTTCCTTCCTTCCTTCCTTCCTTCCTTCCTCTCCCTATTTTTCTTTCTCTCTTTCTTTTTTTTCCTCTCTCTCTCTCCCTCTTCCATTTTTATCCATGTTTTAATGCAAACAGGCCCTTCCCTGCAAACAGCAGCTGACATCTGGTTTTCCATCCCTCTGAACCCAGCAGTGCTGCTGCTCCAAGACTCAGCTGGTTGGAAACCTATAGGCAGCAAACATTTACATTTTCAGCATGTCTAACATCATCTGGGACTTAAACCCAGAACGTTGGTGATGCATGGAGATAGATATTTAGTCACATCAAAGCTATTTGCTAATTGCAGACACTCCATTCTTGTTTAATGTTTCATCTGCAAGATTAGTTGGTTGATTTAATTGGTTCAGGAAAACTTATGTTTTAAGGCAAAACGTTAGTTAAGATGTAATGTATTCCCTTATGGAAAATTGCCATAAAACTGAATACATTGGTTTGTGCTCTGTGACTCTGGTTTTGATGCTGCAGTCAGTCTGCCTACAGAACTGAATAAAAACTGCCCCTTTTTATTGGAACTCTACCATTCAATACCAATCCAGCTAGGTATTAGGTCATGTAGGATTGTTGTAGACAAAAAAAACCCCAAAGGACAGGGTTTTAATTGTTGTCTACAGTGTGGTTTATTTGGGTTTGTATTATGTGAATGGGTTTGTAATATATGAATGGGGTTGTAATTTAAATTGATACAGAAAAGGACCAAAAAGTGATGTCAGGGTGCAATACATATAATTCATATGAAGTCCACGTCCAGGGCTGCACGTCTACAGGAATATATCAAATTTATGTGCAAATATACCTGTTCATATGTGTCTGTGTGACACAGGATCAATGTAAACATTTACATGTGTGTCCTGTTTGTGTCCGCAGAAAACTTAAAACCTGCTGCTGCAATACAGGTGGCACAGGAGGTTCCTCCAGACTCGGCATTTCACCAGAAAACACCCCAAATACTTGCCAAGCTTCCCAGCAGTGCTGCCCAAACTTCAGGGAAGAGCAAAATTTTAGATCCTGGGCCCACATGAGAGAGGAGGAATAATTTGACCCCAGCACTGGAGTCAACCATGAATGTTGGAACCCACAGCTGAACTCCCCTAGAATGGCCAGAGATTTCCATTATGCATTTTTTCCTGAAAAGCTTCAAGAGATTCTGAACTCATTTTGCTACTAAAGGAACATTTTTGAAGCCCAAACCCTCAGTATGTTTCCATGTCTGCCTATGAATATTAAAATGTTGAGTACATGGACCACCAAAAGTTTGTTTAGCTTGAAGTTAGAGATTTGTTTTGCTTAGAATTGAGTCTCTTGATATTTGGCTGATCTCTTTGTACTGGCTTTTATCTTAATTGCTTTTTAAGCTATAATTATGGTGCCACATCCACATGGCTGTAACACCATTGTAGTTTGAGTGCATTTCTATTGCAACTTCCATTTTTAAGTATTTGGGTTTTTTAATTCAGATGTAAAATTTACATACTGCAGCCATGAAACTTAGCAAACAAAGTCTAAGTCAGGGAGAAAATCCTTTTTTTTATAATGTTTGAGAAAATAAAATAGTTTTCTGGATATTAAAATAGAGGCAAAAAAAATTTGTTATCTCCAATTTGCAATTTAAAAAAGGGAAATATGTTCCATTTAAATATCCAGCTGCAATTTTGCATGCCATTACCCCATAAATAGAGACTCACACATTGTAATGTGTATATACCAAAGCCATATTGACACTGCAGACTATCATTGCTCCTTAAGGAAATGTCATGGGCTTTCCTTTCTTGTTTGAAAGAGCTGTGAATTTATAATTCTCTCAGCCAGTTGGTTTTAATAAGGTATCGCTCCATTATTCACATTTAAACCGTTCTCTAAGTACCTATTTAAAGACTAAACCACATCAATCCATTAGGCCACTAACACAGCCCAGCTTTTAAAAGGTCCACACAGGGCTGTTAGCACAGTGTCCTGCCAGCCCTAATCCCCCTTCCTGCAGAAACATTTCTCCTTTTTCTTCGTTTGGGAGAAAGAGAATTTCCAGCCACTGTTCCACAGCATCCCTTTCTCCACACAGACTGAGGAAATAACACCAGGAGTGTGTCCAGGGTGGGTGAAAGAGGGAGGCAGTGCTTTCACCTGCCCACCTCACCCATCTCATTAACCCCACTAGTGCACATGCTGAATTTCTGCAGGTTTCTGGGAGTAAATTGAGATTTATCCATCTACAGGCCTTGGGGACAGGTTCTTGCCCCCTTACCATGTCAGAATAATGCCATATTACGCAAAACAAGATAATTTACATACAAGCACACTTAATATTTGGTTTCTCTGGGCTCTCCTGTCCCAGTTGTATTGAAAAAGGGAGATGTGCTGTGTTGGACTTGTATCACGTTAGGGGACGGATAGTTGCAAGCAAACAAAAGTTACTCCTGTTTTTAGCTTTCTCACTGCACTAATTTTAGGTCATTTTACAAGGTCCAAAGGTTCCAGACCAAGCCCCTGTTCTGGTGTTTTGTTTTTTTTTTTTTGCTTAAGCCATGTAAAAAAAGAAACAACAAACATCCCAGTCTGCAGAAGAGACCGGGACAGCTCTTGTTGCGCGAGACGAGAACGAATCCACCGCCGCTCTGCCTTTCCTTCCACCACAAAATCCCTCCGAGCAGCTGTTTGCTCCCCCATCCCAGCCTTTATTTCCTGCTCCTTTTTCTGTGTAAATAACGTGCTTTTCTGTGGAGGGAAAAGGTGCCTTTCCCTGCAAACGAAGCTCCCCCTCCCGACCCCCCATGGCTGGGGACACTCTTCCCAACTCCTCCCGCGGCCGCCGCAGCAGATGACGAGGACCCGAAGCCTTCCCAACAATGTATTCCCCAAGATGCTGTCGCTCCATAAACTCTCCCAGCCCCTCAATATTCCACCCCCCCACACACAACCCCAACACGCCGCCCCAAGCACCTCCTTTGTGCTCCATTCAAGGTTTTTCTGAAGTGAGACAATCTTTCCCGTTTTTTTGTGCTCTGTCTGCATCAAAGTTAGGACTTTGTTAGGGATTCGTGCTACCGGCATCTGTTACCTCTTTTTCTCAGGGGCTAAGGAGGAGGCTGCTGCAAGGCTGAAAAAGGCTCTCATTCAGCCTGCAATTGCTTCTCTTTGCTTTCCTGTCACACTGTCAACCTCAATCAGAAGGCAATGAAAGTGATACAGAAGCAAAGCTTTGCTGCCTCCTCCTAGAACAAAGAGAGTCCCATAGCCTAGTACAGATTTCACATCCAATTTAACTCTTTGGAAAAGGATTTCAGGAAATACATAGTCAAGAGTTGAAAAAATGGAGTTGGGTCTACTATAAAGGCTAAAAGTATTATCCTGGCTTAGATAAGCTACAAAGATAGGTTGATACTATTTTCTAGCATAAACCACATTAGCTGGCATTACACATTGAGCTTTCTTTACTCGTTAAGTTGCAAGGAGATTTGAGAGGAATTTAGCAGCTACATAAAATGACTCTTTCATGATTCTAGCTTTAACAGTCATTTTAGTTGTACAAGGTGCATGAATAGCAAGGACCTAAATCATGTTGTTTAACAAATCTGGTATTAGAGGGTTAGTCTCAGTTTACTTATTAAGAATTTAGTTGAGTAAAGGATTTTAGGACTCAGTTCTTTGTGTGGGTGACAATGAAACAGGCCAGTACTTGTATTTTTGGGAACCTAAATCAGCTACACATGTTTGAACTATGCTTTTGGGCCTATAATTGCTCTTTTGCCTGGAGAATATTTTTCTCTTTGGATTCACACTAAAAAATAAGGCTCATTGGGCAGGTTGTAGAGTAATGAGGTATTTCTCTGTGTTATGTCAAAGCAATATTTCTCAAATTTACAATAAGCTTAAGAG